>NW_028127473.1:0-222104 GCF_965231255.1 Vanellus vanellus
GCTGGTTCTCACTGCCTCCTGGAACCTCTTCAAATGCCCCAGACAATTTGGCCCTCTCTGCTTTCCTGCGGACTCCATCCTCAAAAGCACCTGTTTTCGCTTTTGGCAACCTCCGGAGCAAAAAAGACAAACGTCCAGCTTTTGCTGCCACAGCAAAGGTGCCAGCGGGGAAAAGTAATGCTGGTTCTCACTGCCTCCTGGAACCCTTTCAAATGCCCCAGACAATTAAGCCCTCTCTGCTTTCCTGCGGACTCTATCCTCAAAAGCGCCTTTTTTCACTTTCGGCGCCCTCCGGTGGTAAAAAGACAAACGTCCAGCTTTTGCTGCCACAGCAAAGGTGCCAGCGAAGAAAAGTGATGCTGGTTCTCACTGCCTCCTGGAACTCTTTCAAATGCCACAGACAATTTGGCCCTCTCTGCTTTCCTGCGGACTCCATCCTCAAAAGCACCTGTTTTCGCTTTCGGCAGCCTCCGGAGCAAAAAAGACAAACGTCCAGCTTTTGCTGCCACAGCAAAGGTGCCAGCGGGGAAAAGTAATGCTGGTTCTCACTGCCTCCTGGAACCTCTTCAAATGCCCCAGACAATTTGGCCCTCTCTGCTTTCCTGTGGACTCCATCCTCAAAAGCACCTGTTTTCGCTTTCGGCAGCCTCCGGAGCAAAAAAGACAAACGTCCAGCTTTTGCTGCCACAGCAAAGGTGCCAGCGGGGAAAAGTAATGCTGGTTCTCACTGCCTCCTGGAACCCTTTCAAATGCCCCAGACAATTAAGCCCTCTCTGCTTTCCTGCGGACTCTATCCTCAAAAGCGCCTTTTTTCACTTTCGGCGCCCTCCGGTGGTAAAAAGACAAACGTCCAGCTTTTGCTGCCACAGCAAAGGTGCCAGCGAAGAAAAGTGATGCTGGTTCTCACTGCCTCCTGGAACTCTTTCAAATGCCACAGACAATTTGGCCCTCTCTGCTTTCCTGCGGACTCCATCCTCAAAAGCACCTGTTTTCACTTTCGGCAGCCTCCGGAGCAAAAAAGACAAACGTCCAGCTTTTGCTGCCACAGCAAAGGTGCCAGCGGGGAAAAGTAATGCTGGTTCTCACTGCCTCCTGGAACCTGTTCAAATGCCCCAGACAATTTGGCCCTCTCTGCTTTCCTGTGGACTCCATCCTCAAAAGCACCTGTTTTCGCTTTCGGCAGCCTCCGGAGCAAAAAAGACAAACGTCCAGCTTTTGCTGCCACAGCAAAGGTGCCAGCGGGGAAAAGTAATGCTGGTTCTCACTGCCTCCTGGAACCCTTTCAAATGCCACAGACAATTTGGCCCTCTCTGCTTTCCTGCGGACTCCATCCTCAAAAGCACCTGTTTTCGCTTTCGGCAGCCTCCGGAGCAAAAAAGACAAACGTCCAGCTTTTGCTGCCACAGCAAAGGTGCCAGCGGGGAAAAGTAATGCTGGTTCTCACTGCCTCCTGGAACCTGTTCAAATGCCCCAGACAATTTGGCCCTCTCTGCTTTCCTGCGGACTCCATCCTCAAAAGCACCTGTTTTCGCTTTCGGCAGCCTCCGGAGCAAAAAAGACAAACGTCCAGCTTTTGCTGCCACAGCAAAGGTGCCAGCGGGGAAAAGTAATGCTGGTTCTCACTGCCTCCTGGAACCCTTTCAAATGCCACAGACAATTTGGCCCTCTCTGCTTTCCTGCGGACTCCATCCTCAAAAGCACCTGTTTTCGCTTTCGGCAGCCTCCGGAGCAAAAAAGACAAACGTCCAGCTTTTGCTGCCACAGCAAAGGTGCCAGCGGGGAAAAGTAATGCTGGTTCTCACTGCCTCCTGGAACCCTTTCAAATGCCACAGACAATTTGGCCCTCTCTGCTTTCCTGCGGACTCCATCCTCAAAAGAACCTATTTTCCCTTTCGGTGCCCTCCGGAGCAAAAAAGACAAACGTCCAGCTTTTGCTGCCACAGCAAAGGTGCCAGCGGGGAAAAGTAATGCTGGTTCTCACTGCCTCCTGGAACCCTTTCAAATGCCACAGACAATTTGGCCCTCTCTGCTTTCCTGCGGACTCCATCCTCAAAAGCACCTGTTTTCGCTTTCGGCAGCCTCCGGAGCAAAAAAGACAAACGTCCAGCTTTTGCTGCCACAGCAAAGGTGCCAGCGGGGAAAAGTAATGCTGGTTCTCACTGCCTCCTGGAACCCTTTCAAATGCCACAGACAATTTGGCCCTCTCTGCTTTCCTGCGGACTCCATCCTCAAAAGCACCTGTTTTCGCTTTCGGCAGCCTCCGGAGCAAAAAAGACAAACGTCCAGCTTTTGCTGCCACAGCAAAGGTGCCAGCGGGGAAAAGTAATGCTGGTTCTCACTGCCTCCTGGAACCTCTTCAAATGCCACAGACAATTTGGCCCTCTCTGCTTTGCTGCGGACTCCATCCTCAAAAGCACCTGTTTTCACTTTCGGCAGCCTCTGGAGCAAAAAAGACAAACGTCCAGCTTTTGCTGCCACAGCAAAGGTGCCAGCGGGGAAAAGTAATGCTGGTTCTCACTGCCTCCTGGAACCTCTTCAAATGCCCCAGACAATTTGGCCCTCTCTGCTTTCCTGCGGACTCCATCCTCAAAAGCACCTGTTTTCGCTTTCGGCAGCCTCCGGAGCAAAAAAGACAAACGTCCAGCTTTTGCTGCCACAGCAAAGGTGCCAGCGGGGAAAAGTAATGCTGGTTCTCACTGCCTCCTGGAACCCTTTCAAATGCCACAGACAATTTGGCCCTCTCTGCTTTCCTGCGGACTCTATCCTCAAAAGCGCCTTTTTTCACTTTCGGCGCCCTCCGGTGGTAAAAAGACAAACGTCCAGCTTTTGCTGCCGCAGCAAAGGTGCCAGCGGGGAAAAGTAATGCTGGTTCTCACTGCCTCCTGGAACTCTTTCAAATGCCACAGACAATTTGGCCCTCTCTGCTTTCCTGCGGACTCCATCCTCAAAAGAACCTGTTTTCGCTTTCGACGCCCTCCGGAGCAAAAAAGACAAACGTCCAGCTTTTGCTGCCACAGCAAAGGTGCCAGCAAGGAAATATGATGCTGGTCCTCACTGCCTCCTGGAACCTCTTTAAATGCCACAGACAATTTGGCCCTCTCTGCTTTCCTGCGGACTCCATCCTCAAAAGCACCTGTTTTCGCTTTCGGTAGCCTCCGGAGCAAAAAAGACAAACGTCCAGCTTTTGCTGCCACAACAAAGGTGCCAGCGGGGAAAAGTAATGCTGGTTCTCACTGCCTCCTGGAACCCTTTCAAATGCCACAGACAATTTGGCCCTCTCTGCTTTCCTGCGGACTCCATCCTCAAAAGCACCTGTTTACGCTTTCGGCAGCCTCCGGAGCAAAAAAGACAAACGTCCAGCTTTTGCTGCCACAGCAAAGGTGCCAGCGGGGAAAAGTAATGCTGGTTCTCACTGCCTCCTGGAACCTCTTCAAGTGCCACAGACAATTTGGCCCTCTCTGCTTTGCTGCGGACTCCATCCTCAAAAGCACCTGTTTTCACTTTCGGCAGCCTCTGGAGCAAAAAAGACAAACGTCCAGCTTTTGCTGCCACAGCAAAGGTGCCAGCGGGGAAAAGTAATGCTGGTTCTCACTGCCTCCTGGAACCTCTTCAAATGCCCCAGACAATTTGGCCCTCTCTGCTTTCCTGCGGACTCCATCCTCAAAAGCACCTGTTTTCGCTTTCGGCAGCCTCCGGAGCAAAAAAGACAAATGTCCAGCTTTTGCTGCCACAGCAAAGGTGCCAGCGGGGAAAAGTAATGCTGGTTCTCACTGCCTCCTGGAACCCTTTCAAATGCCACAGACAATTTGGCCCTCTCTGCTTTCCTGCGGACTCTATCCTCAAAAGCGCCTTTTTTCACTTTCGGCGCCCTCCGGTGGTAAAAAGACAAACGTCCAGCTTTTGCTGCCGCAGCAAAGGTGCCAGCGGGGAAAAGTAATGCTGGTTCTCACTGCCTCCTGGAACTCTTTCAAATGCCCCAGACAATTTGGCCCTCTCTGCTTTCCTGCGGACTCCATCCTCAAAAGAACCTGTTTTCGCTTTCGACGCCCTCCGGAGCAAAAAAGACAAACGTCCAGCTTTTGCTGCCACAGCAAAGGTGCCAGCAGGGAAAAGTAATGCTGGTTCTCACTGCCTCCTGGTACTCCTTCAAATGCCACAGACAATTTGGCCCTCTCTGCTTTCCTGCGGACTCCATCCTCAAAAGCACCTGTTTTCGCTTTCGGCAACCTCCGGAGCAAAAAAGACAAACGTCCAGCTTTTGCTGCCACAGCAAAGGTGCCAGCGGGGAAAAGTAATGCTGGTTCTCACTGCCTCCTGGAACCCTTTCAAATGCCACAGACAATTTGGCCCTCTCTGCTTTCCTGTGGACTCCATCCTCAAAAGCACCTGTTTTCGCTTTCGGCAGCCTCCGGAGCAAAAAAGACAAACGTCCAGCTTTTGCTGCCACAGCAAAGGTGCCAGCGGGGAAAAGTAATGCTGGTTCTCACTGCCTCCTGGAACCTCTTCAAATGCCCCAGACAATTTGGCCCTCTCTGCTTTCCTGCGGACTCCATCCTCAAAAGCACCTGTTTTCGCTTTTGGCAACCTCCGGAGCAAAAAAGACAAACGTCCAGCTTTTGCTGCCACAGCAAAGGTGCCAGCGGGGAAAAGTAATGCTGGTTCTCACTGCCTCCTGGAACCCTTTCAAATGCCCCAGACAATTAAGCCCTCTCTGCTTTCCTGCGGACTCTATCCTCAAAAGCGCCTTTTTTCACTTTCGGCGCCCTCCGGTGGTAAAAAGACAAACGTCCAGCTTTTGCTGCCACAGCAAAGGTGCCAGCGAAGAAAAGTGATGCTGGTTCTCACTGCCTCCTGGAACTCTTTCAAATGCCACAGACAATTTGGCCCTCTCTGCTTTCCTGCGGACTCCATCCTCAAAAGCACCTGTTTTCGCTTTCGGCAGCCTCCGGAGCAAAAAAGACAAACGTCCAGCTTTTGCTGCCACAGCAAAGGTGCCAGCGGGGAAAAGTAATGCTGGTTCTCACTGCCTCCTGGAACCTGTTCAAATGCCCCAGACAATTTGGCCCTCTCTGCTTTCCTGTGGACTCCATCCTCAAAAGCACCTGTTTTCGCTTTCGGCAGCCTCCGGAGCAAAAAAGACAAACGTCCAGCTTTTGCTGCCACAGCAAAGGTGCCAGCGGGGAAAAGTAATGCTGGTTCTCACTGCCTCCTGGAACCCTTTCAAATGCCCCAGACAATTAAGCCCTCTCTGCTTTCCTGCGGACTCTATCCTCAAAAGCGCCTTTTTTCACTTTCGGCGCCCTCCGGTGGTAAAAAGACAAACGTCCAGCTTTTGCTGCCACAGCAAAGGTGCCAGCGAAGAAAAGTGATGCTGGTTCTCACTGCCTCCTGGAACTCTTTCAAATGCCACAGACAATTTGGCCCTCTCTGCTTTCCTGCGGACTCCATCCTCAAAAGCACCTGTTTTCACTTTCGGCAGCCTCCGGAGCAAAAAAGACAAACGTCCAGCTTTTGCTGCCACAGCAAAGGTGCCAGCGGGGAAAAGTAATGCTGGTTCTCACTGCCTCCTGGAACCTGTTCAAATGCCCCAGACAATTTGGCCCTCTCTGCTTTCCTGTGGACTCCATCCTCAAAAGCACCTGTTTTCGCTTTCGGCAGCCTCCGGAGCAAAAAAGACAAACGTCCAGCTTTTGCTGCCACAGCAAAGGTGCCAGCGGGGAAAAGTAATGCTGGTTCTCACTGCCTCCTGGAACCCTTTCAAATGCCACAGACAATTTGGCCCTCTCTGCTTTCCTGCGGACTCCATCCTCAAAAGCACCTGTTTTCGCTTTCGGCAGCCTCCGGAGCAAAAAAGACAAACGTCCAGCTTTTGCTGCCACAGCAAAGGTGCCAGCGGGGAAAAGTAATGCTGGTTCTCACTGCCTCCTGGAACCTGTTCAAATGCCCCAGACAATTTGGCCCTCTCTGCTTTCCTGCGGACTCCATCCTCAAAAGCACCTGTTTTCGCTTTCGGCAGCCTCCGGAGCAAAAAAGACAAACGTCCAGCTTTTGCTGCCACAGCAAAGGTGCCAGCGGGGAAAAGTAATGCTGGTTCTCACTGCCTCCTGGAACCCTTTCAAATGCCACAGACAATTTGGCCCTCTCTGCTTTCCTGCGGACTCCATCCTCAAAAGCACCTGTTTTCGCTTTCGGCAGCCTCCGGAGCAAAAAAGACAAACGTCCAGCTTTTGCTGCCACAGCAAAGGTGCCAGCGGGGAAAAGTAATGCTGGTTCTCACTGCCTCCTGGAACCCTTTCAAATGCCACAGACAATTTGGCCCTCTCTGCTTTCCTGCGGACTCCATCCTCAAAAGAACCTATTTTCCCTTTCGGTGCCCTCCGGAGCAAAAAAGACAAACGTCCAGCTTTTGCTGCCACAGCAAAGGTGCCAGCGGGGAAAAGTAATGCTGGTTCTCACTGCCTCCTGGAACCCTTTCAAATGCCACAGACAATTTGGCCCTCTCTGCTTTCCTGCGGACTCCATCCTCAAAAGCACCTGTTTTCGCTTTCGGCAGCCTCCGGAGCAAAAAAGACAAACGTCCAGCTTTTGCTGCCACAGCAAAGGTGCCAGCGGGGAAAAGTAATGCTGGTTCTCACTGCCTCCTGGAACCCTTTCAAATGCCACAGACAATTTGGCCCTCTCTGCTTTCCTGCGGACTCCATCCTCAAAAGCACCTGTTTTCGCTTTCGGCAGCCTCCGGAGCAAAAAAGACAAACGTCCAGCTTTTGCTGCCACAGCAAAGGTGCCAGCGGGGAAAAGTAATGCTGGTTCTCACTGCCTCCTGGAACCTCTTCAAATGCCACAGACAATTTGGCCCTCTCTGCTTTGCTGCGGACTCCATCCTCAAAAGCACCTGTTTTCACTTTCGGCAGCCTCTGGAGCAAAAAAGACAAACGTCCAGCTTTTGCTGCCACAGCAAAGGTGCCAGCGGGGAAAAGTAATGCTGGTTCTCACTGCCTCCTGGAACCTCTTCAAATGCCCCAGACAATTTGGCCCTCTCTGCTTTCCTGCGGACTCCATCCTCAAAAGCACCTGTTTTCGCTTTCGGCAGCCTCCGGAGCAAAAAAGACAAACGTCCAGCTTTTGCTGCCACAGCAAAGGTGCCAGCGGGGAAAAGTAATGCTGGTTCTCACTGCCTCCTGGAACCCTTTCAAATGCCACAGACAATTTGGCCCTCTCTGCTTTCCTGCGGACTCTATCCTCAAAAGCGCCTTTTTTCACTTTCGGCGCCCTCCGGTGGTAAAAAGACAAACGTCCAGCTTTTGCTGCCGCAGCAAAGGTGCCAGCGGGGAAAAGTAATGCTGGTTCTCACTGCCTCCTGGAACTCTTTCAAATGCCACAGACAATTTGGCCCTCTCTGCTTTCCTGCGGACTCCATCCTCAAAAGAACCTGTTTTCGCTTTCGACGCCCTCCGGAGCAAAAAAGACAAACGTCCAGCTTTTGCTGCCACAGCAAAGGTGCCAGCAAGGAAATATGATGCTGGTCCTCACTGCCTCCTGGAACCTCTTTAAATGCCACAGACAATTTGGCCCTCTCTGCTTTCCTGCGGACTCCATCCTCAAAAGCACCTGTTTTCGCTTTCGGTAGCCTCCGGAGCAAAAAAGACAAACGTCCAGCTTTTGCTGCCACAACAAAGGTGCCAGCGGGGAAAAGTAATGCTGGTTCTCACTGCCTCCTGGAACCCTTTCAAATGCCACAGACAATTTGGCCCTCTCTGCTTTCCTGCGGACTCCATCCTCAAAAGCACCTGTTTACGCTTTCGGCAGCCTCCGGAGCAAAAAAGACAAACGTCCAGCTTTTGCTGCCACAGCAAAGGTGCCAGCGGGGAAAAGTAATGCTGGTTCTCACTGCCTCCTGGAACCTCTTCAAGTGCCACAGACAATTTGGCCCTCTCTGCTTTGCTGCGGACTCCATCCTCAAAAGCACCTGTTTTCACTTTCGGCAGCCTCTGGAGCAAAAAAGACAAACGTCCAGCTTTTGCTGCCACAGCAAAGGTGCCAGCGGGGAAAAGTAATGCTGGTTCTCACTGCCTCCTGGAACCTCTTCAAATGCCCCAGACAATTTGGCCCTCTCTGCTTTCCTGCGGACTCCATCCTCAAAAGCACCTGTTTTCGCTTTCGGCAGCCTCCGGAGCAAAAAAGACAAACGTCCAGCTTTTGCTGCCACAGCAAAGGTGCCAGCGGGGAAAAGTAATGCTGGTTCTCACTGCCTCCTGGAACCCTTTCAAATGCCACAGACAATTTGGCCCTCTCTGCTTTCCTGCGGACTCTATCCTCAAAAGCGCCTTTTTTCACTTTCGGCGCCCTCCGGTGGTAAAAAGACAAACGTCCAGCTTTTGCTGCCGCAGCAAAGGTGCCAGCGGGGAAAAGTAATGCTGGTTCTCACTGCCTCCTGGAACTCTTTCAAATGCCCCAGACAATTTGGCCCTCTCTGCTTTCCTGCGGACTCCATCCTCAAAAGAACCTGTTTTCGCTTTCGACGCCCTCCGGAGCAAAAAAGACAAACGTCCAGCTTTTGCTGCCACAGCAAAGGTGCCAGCAAGGAAATATGATGCTGGTCCTCACTGCCTCCTGGAACCTCTTTAAATGCCACAGACAATTTGGCCCTCTCTGCTTTCCTGCGGACTCCATCCTCAAAAGCACCTGTTTTCGCTTTCGGTAGCCTCCGGAGCAAAAAAGACAAACGTCCAGCTTTTGCTGCCACAACAAAGGTGCCAGCGGGGAAAAGTAATGCTGGTTCTCACTGCCTCCTGGAACCCTTTCAAATGCCACAGACAATTTGGCCCTCTCTGCTTTCCTGCGGACTCCATCCTCAAAAGCACCTGTTTTCGCTTTCGGCAGCCTCCGGAGCAAAAAAGACAAACGTCCAGCTTTTGCTGCCACAGCAAAGGTGCCAGCGGGGAAAAGTAATGCTGGTTCTCACTGCCTCCTGGAACTCTTTCAAATGCCACAGACAATTTGGCCCTCTCTGCTTTCCTGCGGACTCCATCCTCAAAAGCACCTATTTTCGCTTTCGGCAGCCTCCGGAGCAAAAGAGACAACCGTCCAGCTTTTGCTGCCACAGCAAAGGTGCCAGCGGGGTAAAGTAATGCTGGTTCTCACTGCCTCCTGGAACCCTTTCAAATGCCACAGACAATTTGGCCCTCTCTGCTTTCCTGTGGACTCCATCCTCAAAAGCACCTGTTTTCGCTTTCGGCAGCCTCCGGAGCAAAAAAGACAAACGTCCAGCTTTTGCTGCCACAGCAAAGGTGCCAGCGGGGAAAAGTAATGCTGGTTCTCACTGCCTCCTGGAACCCTTTCAAATGCCACAGACAATTTGGCCCTCTCTGCTTTCCTGCGGACTCCATCCTCAAAAGCACCTGTTTTCGCTTTCGGCAGCCTCCGGAGCAAAAAAGACAAACGTCCAGCTTTTGCTGCCACAGCAAAGGTGCCAGCGGGGAAAAGTAATGCTGGTTCTCACTGCCTCCTGGAACCTCTTCAAATGCCCCAGACAATTTGGCCCTCTCTGCTTTCCTGCGGACTCCATCCTCAAAAGCACCTGTTTTCGCTTTCGGCAACCTCCGGAGCAAAATAGACAAACGTCCAGCTTTTGCTGCCACAGCAAAGGTGCCAGCGGGGAAAAGTAATGCTGGTTCTCACTGCCTCCTGGAACCCTTTCAAATGCCACAGACAATTTGGCCCTCTCTGCTTTCCTGCGGACTCCATCCTCAAAAGAACCTATTTTTGCTTTCGGCGCCCTCCGGAGCAAAAAAGACAAACGTCCAGCTTTTGCTGCCACAGCAAAGGTGCCAGCAGGGAAAAGTAATGCTGGTTCTCACTGCCTCCTGGAACTCCTTCAAATGCCACAGACAATTTGGCCCTCTCTGCTTTCCTGCGGACTCCATCCTCAAAAGTACCTGTTTTCGCTTTCGGCAACCTCCGGAGCAAAAAAGACAAACGTCCAGCTTTTGCTGCCACAGCAAAGGTGCCAGCGGGGAAAAGTAATGCTGGTTCTCACTGCCTCCTGGAACCCTTTCAAATGCCACAGACAATTAAGCCCTCTCTGCTTTCCTGTGGACTCCATCCTCAAAAGCACCTGTTTTCGCTTTCGGCAGCCTCCGGAGCAAAAAAGACAAACGTCCAGCTTTTGCTGCCACAGCAAAGGTGCCAGCGGGGAAAAGTAATGCTGGTTCTCACTGCCTCCTGGAACCTCTTCAAATGCCCCAGACAATTTGGCCCTCTCTGCTTTCCTGCGGACTCCATCCTCAAAAGCACCTGTTTTCGCTTTCGGCAACCTCCGGAGCAAAAAAGACAAACGTCCAGCTTTTGCTGCCACAGCAAAGGTGCCAGCGGGGAAAAGTAATGCTGGTTCTCACTGCCTCCTGGAACCCTTTCAAATGCCCCAGACAATTAAGCCCTCTCTGCTTTCCTGCGGACTCTATCCTCAAAAGCGCCTTTTTTCACTTTCGGCGCCCTCCGGTGGTAAAAAGACAAACGTCCAGCTTTTGCTGCCACAGCAAAGGTGCCAGCGAAGAAAAGTGATGCTGGTTCTCACTGCCTCCTGGAACTCTTTCAAATGCCACAGACAATTTGGCCCTCTCTGCTTTCCTGCGGACTCCATCCTCAAAAGCACCTGTTTTCGCTTTCGGCAGCCTCCGGAGCAAAAAAGACAAACGTCCAGCTTTTGCTGCCACAGCAAAGGTGCCAGCGGGGAAAAGTAATGCTGGTTCTCACTGCCTCCTGGAACCTGTTCAAATGCCCCAGACAATTTGGCCCTCTCTGCTTTCCTGTGGACTCCATCCTCAAAAGCACCTGTTTTCGCTTTCGGCAGCCTCCGGAGCAAAAAAGACAAACGTCCAGCTTTTGCTGCCACAGCAAAGGTGCCAGCGGGGAAAAGTAATGCTGGTTCTCACTGCCTCCTGGAACCCTTTCAAATGCCCCAGACAATTAAGCCCTCTCTGCTTTCCTGCGGACTCTATCGTCAAAAGCGCCTTTTTTCACTTTCGGCGCCCTCCGGTGGTAAAAAGACAAACGTCCAGCTTTTGCTGCCACAGCAAAGGTGCCAGCGGGGAAAAGTAATGCTGGTTCTCACTGCCTCCTGGAACTCTTTCAAATGCCACAGACAATTTGGCCCTCTCTGCTTTCCTGCGGACTCCATCCTCAAAAGCACCTATTTTCGCTTTCGGCAGCCTCCGGAGCAAAAGAGACAACCGTCCAGCTTTTGCTGCCACAGCAAAGGTGCCAGCGGGGTAAAGTAATGCTGGTTCTCACTGCCTCCTGGAACCCTTTCAAATGCCACAGACAATTTGGCCCTCTCTGCTTTCCTGTGGACTCCATCCTCAAAAGCACCTGTTTTCGCTTTCGGCAGCCTCCGGAGCAAAAAAGACAAACGTCCAGCTTTTGCTGCCACAGCAAAGGTGCCAGCGGGGAAAAGTAATGCTGGTTCTCACTGCCTCCTGGAACCCTTTCAAATGCCACAGACAATTTGGCCCTCTCTGCTTTCCTGCGGACTCCATCCTCAAAAGCACCTGTTTTCGCTTTCGGCAGCCTCCGGAGCAAAAAAGACAAACGTCCAGCTTTTGCTGCCACAGCAAAGGTGCCAGCGGGGAAAAGTAATGCTGGTTCTCACTGCCTCCTGGAACCCTTTCAAATGCCCCAGACAATTAAGCCCTCTCTGCTTTCCTGCGGACTCTATCCTCAAAAGCGCCTTTTTTCACTTTCGGCGCCCTCCGGTGGTAAAAAGACAAACGTCCAGCTTTTGCTGCCACAGCAAAGGTGCCAGCGAAGAAAAGTGATGCTGGTTCTCACTGCCTCCTGGAACTCTTTCAAATGCCACAGACAATTTGGCCCTCTCTGCTTTCCTGCGGACTCCATCCTCAAAAGCACCTGTTTTCGCTTTCGGCAGCCTCCGGAGCAAAAAAGACAAACGTCCAGCTTTTGCTGCCACAGCAAAGGTGCCAGCGGGGAAAAGTAATGCTGGTTCTCACTGCCTCCTGGAACCTGTTCAAATGCCCCAGACAATTTGGCCCTCTCTGCTTTCCTGTGGACTCCATCCTCAAAAGCACCTGTTTTCGCTTTCGGCAGCCTCCGGAGCAAAAAAGACAAACGTCCAGCTTTTGCTGCCACAGCAAAGGTGCCAGCGGGGAAAAGTAATGCTGGTTCTCACTGCCTCCTGGAACCCTTTCAAATGCCCCAGACAATTAAGCCCTCTCTGCTTTCCTGCGGACTCTATCGTCAAAAGCGCCTTTTTTCACTTTCGGCGCCCTCCGGTGGTAAAAAGACAAACGTCCAGCTTTTGCTGCCACAGCAAAGGTGCCAGCGGGGAAAAGTAATGCTGGTTCTCACTGCCTCCTGGAACTCTTTCAAATGCCACAGACAATTTGGCCCTCTCTGCTTTCCTGCGGACTCCATCCTCAAAAGCACCTATTTTCGCTTTCGGCAGCCTCCGGAGCAAAAGAGACAACCGTCCAGCTTTTGCTGCCACAGCAAAGGTGCCAGCGGGGTAAAGTAATGCTGGTTCTCACTGCCTCCTGGAACCCTTTCAAATGCCACAGACAATTTGGCCCTCTCTGCTTTCCTGTGGACTCCATCCTCAAAAGCACCTGTTTTCGCTTTCGGCAGCCTCCGGAGCAAAAAAGACAAACGTCCAGCTTTTGCTGCCACAGCAAAGGTGCCAGCGGGGAAAAGTAATGCTGGTTCTCACTGCCTCCTGGAACCCTTTCAAATGCCACAGACAATTTGGCCCTCTCTGCTTTCCTGCGGACTCCATCCTCAAAAGCACCTGTTTTCGCTTTCGGCAGCCTCCGGAGCAAAAAAGACAAACGTCCAGCTTTTGCTGCCACAGCAAAGGTGCCAGCGGGGAAAAGTAATGCTGGTTCTCACTGCCTCCTGGAACCTCTTCAAATGCCCCAGACAATTTGGCCCTCTCTGCTTTCCTGCGGACTCCATCCTCAAAAGCACCTGTTTTCGCTTTCGGCAACCTCCGGAGCAAAATAGACAAACGTCCAGCTTTTGCTGCCACAGCAAAGGTGCCAGCGGGGAAAAGTAATGCTGGTTCTCACTGCCTCCTGGAACCCTTTCAAATGCCACAGACAATTTGGCCCTCTCTGCTTTCCTGCGGACTCCATCCTCAAAAGAACCTATTTTTGCTTTCGGCGCCCTCCGGAGCAAAAAAGACAAACGTCCAGCTTTTGCTGCCACAGCAAAGGTGCCAGCAGGGAAAAGTAATGCTGGTTCTCACTGCCTCCTGGAACTCCTTCAAATGCCACAGACAATTTGGCCCTCTCTGCTTTCCTGCGGACTCCATCCTCAAAAGCACCTGTTTTCGCTTTCGGCAACCTCCGGAGCAAAAAAGACAAACGTCCAGCTTTTGCTGCCACAGCAAAGGTGCCAGCGGGGAAAAGTAATGCTGGTTCTCACTGCCTCCTGGAACCCTTTCAAATGCCACAGACAATTAAGCCCTCTCTGCTTTCCTGTGGACTCCATCCTCAAAAGCACCTGTTTTCGCTTTCGGCAGCCTCCGGAGCAAAAAAGACAAACGTCCAGCTTTTGCTGCCACAGCAAAGGTGCCAGCGGGGAAAAGTAATGCTGGTTCTCACTGCCTCCTGGAACCTCTTCAAATGCCCCAGACAATTTGGCCCTCTCTGCTTTCCTGCGGACTCCATCCTCAAAAGCACCTGTTTTCGCTTTCGGCAACCTCCGGAGCAAAAAAGACAAACGTCCAGCTTTTGCTGCCACAGCAAAGGTGCCAGCGGGGAAAAGTAATGCTGGTTCTCACTGCCTCCTGGAACCCTTTCAAATGCCCCAGACAATTAAGCCCTCTCTGCTTTCCTGCGGACTCTATCCTCAAAAGCGCCTTTTTTCACTTTCGGCGCCCTCCGGTGGTAAAAAGACAAACGTCCAGCTTTTGCTGCCACAGCAAAGGTGCCAGCGAAGAAAAGTGATGCTGGTTCTCACTGCCTCCTGGAACTCTTTCAAATGCCACAGACAATTTGGCCCTCTCTGCTTTCCTGCGGACTCCATCCTCAAAAGCACCTGTTTTCGCTTTCGGCAGCCTCCGGAGCAAAAAAGACAAACGTCCAGCTTTTGCTGCCACAGCAAAGGTGCCAGCGGGGAAAAGTAATGCTGGTTCTCACTGCCTCCTGGAACCTGTTCAAATGCCCCAGACAATTTGGCCCTCTCTGCTTTCCTGTGGACTCCATCCTCAAAAGCACCTGTTTTCGCTTTCGGCAGCCTCCGGAGCAAAAAAGACAAACGTCCAGCTTTTGCTGCCACAGCAAAGGTGCCAGCGGGGAAAAGTAATGCTGGTTCTCACTGCCTCCTGGAACCCTTTCAAATGCCCCAGACAATTAAGCCCTCTCTGCTTTCCTGCGGACTCTATCGTCAAAAGCGCCTTTTTTCACTTTCGGCGCCCTCCGGTGGTAAAAAGACAAACGTCCAGCTTTTGCTGCCACAGCAAAGGTCCCAGCGGGGAAAAGTGATGCTGGTTCTCACTGCCTCCTGGAACTCTTTCAAATGCCACAGACAATTTGGCCCTCTCTGCTTTCCTGCGGACTCCATCCTCAAAAGCACCTATTTTCGCTTTCGGCAGCCTCCGGAGCAAAAGAGACAAACGTCCAGCTTTTGCTGCCACAGCAAAGGTGCCAGCGGGGAAAAGTAATGCTGGTTCTCACTGCCTCCTGGAACCCTTTCAAATGCCACAGACAATTTGGCCCTCTCTGCTTTCCTGTGGACTCCATCCTCAAAAGCACCTGTTTTCGCTTTCGGCAGCCTCCGGAGCAAAAAAGACAAACGTCCAGCTTTTGCTGCCACAGCAAAGGTGCCAGCGGGGAAAAGTAATGCTGGTTCTCACTGCCTCCTGGAACCCTTTCAAATGCCACAGACAATTTGGCCCTCTCTGCTTTCCTGTGGACTCCATCCTCAAAAGCACCTGTTTTCGCTTTCGGCAGCCTCCGGAGCAAAAAAGACAAACGTCCAGCTTTTGCTGCCACAGCAAAGGTGCCAGCGGGGAAAAGTAATGCTGGTTCTCACTGCCTCCTGGAACCTGTTCAAATGCCCCAGACAATTTGGCCCTCTCTGCTTTCCTGCGGACTCCATCCTCAAAAGCACCTGTTTTCGCTTTCGGCAGCCTCCGGAGCAAAAAAGACAAACGTCCAGCTTTTGCTGCCACAGCAAAGGTGCCAGCGGGGAAAAGTAATGCTGGTTCTCACTGCCTCCTGGAACCCTTTCAAATGCCACAGACAATTTGTCCCTCTCTGCTTTCCTGCGGACTCCATCCTCAAAAGCACCTGTTTTCGCTTTCGGCAGCCTCCGGAGCAAAAAAGACAAACGTCCAGCTTTTGCTGCCACAGCAAAGGTGCCAGCGGGGAAAAGTAATGCTGGTTCTCACTGCCTCCTGGAACCTCTTCAAATGCCCCAGACAATTTGGCCCTCTCTGCTTTCCTGCGGACTCCATCCTCAAAAGCACCTGTTTTCGCTTTCGGCAACCTCCGGAGCAAAAAAGACAAACGTCCAGCTTTTGCTGCCACAGCAAAGGTGCCAGCAGGGAAAAGTAATGCTGGTTCTCACTGCCTCCTGGAACCCTTTCAAATGCCACAGACAATTTGGCCCTCTCTGCTTTCCTGAGGACTCCATCCTCAAAAGCACCTGTTTTCGCTTTCGGCAGCCTCCGGAGCAAAAAAGACAAACGTCCAGCTTTTGCTGCCACAGCAAAGGTGCCAGCGGGGAAAAGTAATACTGGTTCTCACTGCCTCCTGGAACCCTTTCAAATGCCACAGACAATTTGGCCCTCTCTGCTTTCCTGCGGACTCCATCCTCAAAAGCACCTGTTTTCGCTTTCGGCAGCCTCCGGAGCAAAAAAGACAAACGTCCAGCTTTTGCTGCCACAGCAAAGGTGCCAGCGGGGAAAAGTAATGCTGGTTCTCACTGCCTCCTGGAACCTCTTCAAATGCCACAGACAATTTGGCCCTCTCTGCTTTGCTGCGGACTCCATCCTCAAAAGCACCTGTTTTCACTTTCGGCAGCCTCCGGAGCAAAAAAGACAAACGTCCAGCTTTTGCTGCCACAGCAAAGGTGCCAGCGGGGAAAAGTAATGCTGGTTCTCACTGCCTCCTGGAACCTCTTCAAATGCCCCAGACAATTTGGCCCTCTCTGCTTTCCTGCGGACTCCATCCTCAAAAGCACCTGTTTTCGCTTTCGGCAGCCTCCGGAGCAAAAAAGACAAACGTCCAGCTTTTGCTGCCACAGCAAAGGTGCCAGCGGGGAAAAGTAATGCTGGTTCTCACTGCCTCCTGGAACCCTTTCAAATGCCACAGACAATTTGGCCCTCTCTGCTTTCCTGCGGACTCTATCCTCAAAAGCGCCTTTTTTCACTTTCGGCGCCGTCCGGTGGTAAAAAGACAAACGTCCAGCTTTTGCTGCCGCAGCAAAGGTGCCAGCGGGGAAAAGTAATGCTGGTTCTCACTGCCTCCTGGAACCCTTTCAAATGCCACAGACAATTTGGCCCTCTCTGCTTTCCTGCGGACTCCATCCTCAAAAGAACCTGTTTTCGCTTTCGACGCCCTCCGGAGCAAAAAAGACAAACGTCCAGCTTTTGCTGCCACAGCAAAGGTGCCAGCAAGGAAATATGATGCTGGTCCTCACTGCCTCCTGGAACCTCTTTAAATGCCACAGACAATTTGGCCCTCTCTGCTTTCCTGCGGACTTCATCCTCAAAAGCACCTGTTTTCGCTTTCGGCAGCCTCTGGAGCAAAAAAGACAAACGTCCAGCTTTTGCTGCCACAACAAAGGTGCCAGCGGGGAAAAGTAATGCTGGTTCTCACTGCCTCCTGGAACCCTTTCAAATGCCACAGACAATTTGGCCCTCTCTGCTTTCCTGCGGACTCCATCCTCAAAAGCACCTGTTTTCGCTTTCGGCAGCCTCCGGAGCAAAAAAGACAAACGTCCAGCTTTTGCTGCCACAGCAAAGGTGCCAGCGGGGAAAAGTAATGCTGGTTCTCACTGCCTCCTGGAACCCTTTCAAATGCCCCTGACAATTTGGCCCTCTCTGCTTTCCTGCGGACTCTATCCTCAAAAGCGCCTTTTTTCACTTTCGGCGCCCTCCGGTGGTAAAAAGACAAACGTCCAGCTTTTGCTGCCACAGCAAAGGTGCCAGCGGGGAAAAGTAATGCTGGTTCTCACTGCCTCCTGGAACCCTTTCAAATGCCACAGACAATTTGGCCCTCTCTGCTTTCCTGCGGACTCCATCCTCAAAAGCAGCTGTTTTCGCTTTCGGCAGCCTCCGGAGCAAAAAAGACAAACGTCCAGCTTTTGCTGCCACAGCAAAGGTGCCAGCGGGGAAAAGTAATGCTGGTTCTCACTGCCTCCTGGAACCTCTTCAAATGCCACAGACAATTTGGCCCTCTCTGCTTTCCTGCGGACTCCATCCTCAAAAGCACCTGTTTTCGCTTTCGGCAGCCTCCGGAGCAAAAAAGACAAACGTCCAGCTTTTGCTGCCACAGCAAAGGTGCCAGCGGGGAAAAGTAATGCTGGTTCTCACTGCCTCCTGGAACCCTTTCAAATGCCACAGACAATTTGGCCCTCTCTGCTTTCCTGCGGACTCCATCCTCAAAAGCACCTGTTTTCGCTTTCGGCAGCCTCCGGAGCAAAAAAGACAAACGTCCAGCTTTTGCTGCCACAGCAAAGGTGCCAGCGGGGAAAAGTAATGCTGGTTCTCACTGCCTCCTGGAACCCTTTCAAATGCCCCAGACAATTTGGCCCTCTCTGCTTTCCTGCGGACTCCATCCTCAAAAGCACCTGTTTTCGCTTTCGGCAGCCTCCGGAGCAAAAAAGACAAACGTCCAGCTTTTGCTGCCACAGCAAAGGTGCCAGCGGGGAAAAGTAATGCTGGTTCTCACTGCCTCCTGGAACCCTTTCAAATGCCACAGACAATTTGGCCCTCTCTGCTTTCCTGCGGACTCCATCCTCAAAAGCACCTGTTTTCGCTTTCGGCGCCCTCCGGAGCAAAAAAGACAAACGTCCAGCTTTTGCTGCCACAGCAAAGGTGCCAGCGGGGAAAAGTAATGCTGGTTCTCACTGCCTCCTGGAACCCTTTCAAATGCCACAGACAATTTGGCCCTCTCTGCTTTCCTGCGGACTCCATCCTCAAAAGCACCTGTTTTCGCTTTCGGCAGCCTCCGGAGCAAAAAAGACAAACGTCCAGCTTTTGCTGCCACAGCAAAGGTGCCAGCGGGGAAAAGTAATGCTGGTTCTCACTGCCTCCTGGAACCCTTTCAAATGCCACAGACAATTTGGCCCTCTCTGCTTTGCTGCGGACTCCATCCTCAAAAGCACCTGATTTCGCTTTCGGCAGCCTCCGGAGCAAAAAAGACAAACGTCCAGCTTTTGCTGCCACAACAAAGGTGCCAGCGGGGAAAAGTAATGCTGGTTCTCACTGCCTCCTGGAACCCTTTCAAATGCCCCAGACAATTTGGCCCTCTCTGCTTTCCTGCGGACTCCATCTTCAAAAGAACCTATTTTTGCTTTCGGCGCCCTCCGGAGCAAAAAAGACAAACGTCACGCTTTTGCTGCCACAGCAAAGGTACCAGCGGGGAAAAGTAATGCTGGTTCTCACTGCCTCCTGGAACCTCTTCAAATGCCACAGACAATTTGGCCCTCTCTGCTTTGCTGCGGACTCCATCCTCAAAAGCATTTGTTTTCACTTTCGGCGCCGTCCGGTGGTAAAAAGACAAACGTCCAGCTTTTGCTGCCACAGCAAAGGTGCCAGCGGGGAAAAGTAATGCTGGTTCTCACTGCCTCCTGGAACCCTTTCAAATGCCCCAGACTATTTGGCCCTCTCTGCTTTCCTGCGGACTCCATCCTCAAAAGCAGCTGTTTTCGCTTTCGGCAGCCTCCGGAGCAAAAAAGACAAACGTCCAGCTTTTGCTGCCACAGCAAAGGTGCCAGCGGGGAAAAGTAATGCTGGTTCTCACTGCCTCCTGGAACCCTTTCAAATGCCACAGACAATTTGGCCCTCTCTGCTTTCCTGCGGACTCCATCCTCAAAAGCACCTGTTTTCGCTTTCGGCAGCCTCCGGAGCAAAAAAGACAAACGTCCAGCTTTTGCTGCCACAGCAAAGGTGCCAGCGGGGAAAAGTAATGCTGGTTCTCACTGCCTCCTGGAACCCTTTAAAATGCCACAGACAATTAAGCCCTCTCTGCTTTCCTGCGGACTCTATCCTCAAAAGCGCCTTTTTTCACTTTCGGCGCCCTCCGGTGGTAAAAAGACAAACGTCCAGCTTTTGCTGCCACAGCAAAGGTGCCAGCGAAGAAAAGTGATGCTGGTTCTCACTGCCTCCTGGAACTCTTTCAAATGCCACAGACAATTTGGCCCTCTCTGCTTTCCTGCGGACTCCATCCTCAAAAGCACCTATTTTCGCTTTCGGCAGCCTCCGGAGCAAAAAAGACAAACGTCCAGCTTTTGCTGCCACAGCAAAGGTGCCAGCGGGGAAAAGTAATGCTGGTCCTCACTGCCTCCTGGAACCCTTTCAAATGCCACAGACAATTTGGCCCTCTCTGCTTTCCTGCGGACTCCATCCTCAAAAGCACCTGTTTTCGCTTTCGGCAGCCTCCGGAGCAAAAAAGACAAACGTCCAGCTTTTGCTGCCACAGCAAAGGTGCCAGCGGGGAAAAGTAATGCTGGTTCTCACTGCCTCCTGGAACCTGTTCAAATGCCACAGACAATTTGGCCCTCTCTGCTTTCCTGTGGACTCCATCCTCAAAAGTACCTGTTTTCGCTTTCGGCAGCCTCCGGAGCAAAAAAGACAAACGTCCAGCTTTTGCTGCCACAGCAAAGGTGCCAGCGGGGAAAAGTGATGCTGGTTCTCACTGCCTCCTGGAACCCTTTCAAATGCCCCAGACAATTAAGCCCTCTCTGCTTTCCTGCGGACTCTATCCTCAAAAGCGCCTTTTTTCACTTTCGGCGCCCTCCGGTGGTAAAAAGACAAACGTCCAGCTTTTGCTGCCACAGCAAAGGTGCCAGCGGGGAAAAGTGATGCTGGTTCTCACTGCCTCCTGGAACTCTTTCAAATGCCACAGACAATTTGGCCCTCTCTGCTTTCCTGCGGACTCCATCCTCAAAAGCACCTATTTTCGCTTTCGGCAGCCTCCGGAGCAAAAAAGACAAACGTCCAGCTTTTGCTGCCACAGCAAAGGTGCCAGCGGGGAAAAGTAATGCTGGTTCTCACTGCCTCCTGGAACCCTTTCAAATGCCACAGACAATTTGGCCCTCTCTGCTTTCCTGTGGACTCCATCCTCAAAAGCACCTGTTTTCGCTTTCGGCAGCCTCCGGAGCAAAAAAGACAAACGTCCAGCTTTTGCTGCCACAGCAAAGGTGCCAGCGGGGAAAAGTAATGCTGGTTCTCACTGCCTCCTGGAACCTCTTCAAATGCCACAGACAATTTGGCCCTCTCTGCTTTCCTGCGGACTCCATCCTCAAAAGCACCTGTTTTCGCTTTCGGCAGCCTCCGGAGCAAAAAAGACAAACGTCCAGCTTTTGCTGCCACAGCAAAGGTGCCAGCGGGGAAAAGTAATGCTGGTTCTCACTGCCTCCTGGAACCCTTTCAAATGCCCCAGACAATTAAGCCCTCTCTGCTTTCCTGCGGACTCTATCCTCAAAAGCGCCTTTTTTAACTTTCGGCGCCCTCCGGTGGTAAAAAGACAAACGTCCAGCTTTTGCTGCCACAGCAAAGGTGCCAGCGAAGAAAAGTGATGCTGGTTCTCACTGCCTCCTGGAACTCTTTCAAATGCCACAGACAATTTGGCCCTCTCTGCTTTCCTGCGGACTCCATCCTCAAAAGCACCTATTTTCGCTTTCGGCAGCCTCCGGAGCAAAAAAGACAAACGTCCAGCTTTTGCTGCCACAACAAAGGTGCCAGCGGGGAAAAGTAATGCTGGTTCTCACTGCCTCCTGGAACCCTTTCAAATGCCCCAGACAATTTGGCCCTCTCTGCTTTCCTGCGGACTCCATCTTCAAAAGAACCTATTTTTGCTTTCGGCGCCCTCCGGAGCAAAAAAGACAAACGTCACGCTTTTGCTGCCACAGCAAAGGTACCAGCGGGGAAAAGTAATGCTGGTTCTCACTGCCTCCTGGAACCTCTTCAAATGCCACAGACAATTTGGCCCTCTCTGCTTTGCTGCGGACTCCATCCTCAAAAGCATTTGTTTTCACTTTCGGCGCCGTCCGGTGGTAAAAAGACAAACGTCCAGCTTTTGCTGCCACAGCAAAGGTGCCAGCGGGGAAAAGTAATGCTGGTTCTCACTGCCTCCTGGAACCCTTTCAAATGCCCCAGACTATTTGGCCCTCTCTGCTTTCCTGCGGACTCCATCCTCAAAAGCAGCTGTTTTCGCTTTCGGCAGCCTCCGGAGCAAAAAAGACAAACGTCCAGCTTTTGCTGCCACAGCAAAGGTGCCAGCGGGGAAAAGTAATGCTGGTTCTCACTGCCTCCTGGAACCCTTTCAAATGCCACAGACAATTTGGCCCTCTCTGCTTTCCTGCGGACTCCATCCTCAAAAGCACCTGTTTTCGCTTTCGGCAGCCTCCGGAGCAAAAAAGACAAACGTCCAGCTTTTGCTGCCACAGCAAAGGTGCCAGCGGGGAAAAGTAATGCTGGTTCTCACTGCCTCCTGGAACCCTTTAAAATGCCACAGACAATTAAGCCCTCTCTGCTTTCCTGCGGACTCTATCCTCAAAAGCGCCTTTTTTCACTTTCGGCGCCCTCCGGTGGTAAAAAGACAAACGTCCAGCTTTTGCTGCCACAGCAAAGGTGCCAGCGAAGAAAAGTGATGCTGGTTCTCACTGCCTCCTGGAACTCTTTCAAATGCCACAGACAATTTGGCCCTCTCTGCTTTCCTGCGGACTCCATCCTCAAAAGCACCTATTTTCGCTTTCGGCAGCCTCCGGAGCAAAAAAGACAAACGTCCAGCTTTTGCTGCCACAGCAAAGGTGCCAGCGGGGAAAAGTAATGCTGGTCCTCACTGCCTCCTGGAACCCTTTCAAATGCCACAGACAATTTGGCCCTCTCTGCTTTCCTGCGGACTCCATCCTCAAAAGCACCTGTTTTCGCTTTCGGCAGCCTCCGGAGCAAAAAAGACAAACGTCCAGCTTTTGCTGCCACAGCAAAGGTGCCAGCGGGGAAAAGTAATGCTGGTTCTCACTGCCTCCTGGAACCTGTTCAAATGCCACAGACAATTTGGCCCTCTCTGCTTTCCTGTGGACTCCATCCTCAAAAGTACCTGTTTTCGCTTTCGGCAGCCTCCGGAGCAAAAAAGACAAACGTCCAGCTTTTGCTGCCACAGCAAAGGTGCCAGCGGGGAAAAGTGATGCTGGTTCTCACTGCCTCCTGGAACCCTTTCAAATGCCCCAGACAATTAAGCCCTCTCTGCTTTCCTGCGGACTCTATCCTCAAAAGCGCCTTTTTTCACTTTCGGCGCCCTCCGGTGGTAAAAAGACAAACGTCCAGCTTTTGCTGCCACAGCAAAGGTGCCAGCGGGGAAAAGTGATGCTGGTTCTCACTGCCTCCTGGAACTCTTTCAAATGCCACAGACAATTTGGCCCTCTCTGCTTTCCTGCGGACTCCATCCTCAAAAGCACCTATTTTCGCTTTCGGCAGCCTCCGGAGCAAAAAAGACAAACGTCCAGCTTTTGCTGCCACAGCAAAGGTGCCAGCGGGGAAAAGTAATGCTGGTTCTCACTGCCTCCTGGAACCCTTTCAAATGCCACAGACAATTTGGCCCTCTCTGCTTTCCTGTGGACTCCATCCTCAAAAGCACCTGTTTTCGCTTTCGGCAGCCTCCGGAGCAAAAAAGACAAACGTCCAGCTTTTGCTGCCACAGCAAAGGTGCCAGCGGGGAAAAGTAATGCTGGTTCTCACTGCCTCCTGGAACCTCTTCAAATGCCACAGACAATTTGGCCCTCTCTGCTTTCCTGCGGACTCCATCCTCAAAAGCACCTGTTTTCGCTTTCGGCAGCCTCCGGAGCAAAAAAGACAAACGTCCAGCTTTTGCTGCCACAGCAAAGGTGCCAGCGGGGAAAAGTAATGCTGGTTCTCACTGCCTCCTGGAACCCTTTCAAATGCCCCAGACAATTAAGCCCTCTCTGCTTTCCTGCGGACTCTATCCTCAAAAGCGCCTTTTTTAACTTTCGGCGCCCTCCGGTGGTAAAAAGACAAACGTCCAGCTTTTGCTGCCACAGCAAAGGTGCCAGCGAAGAAAAGTGATGCTGGTTCTCACTGCCTCCTGGAACTCTTTCAAATGCCACAGACAATTTGGCCCTCTCTGCTTTCCTGCGGACTCCATCCTCAAAAGCACCTATTTTCGCTTTCGGCAGCCTCCGGAGCAAAAAAGACAAACGTCCAGCTTTTGCTGCCACAGCAAAGGTGCCAGCGGGGAAAAGTAATGCTGGTCCTCACTGCCTCCTGGAACCCTTTCAAATGCCACAGACAATTTGGCCCTCTCTGCTTTCCTGTGGACTCCATCCTCAAAAGCACCTGTTTTCGCTTTCGGCAGCCTCCGGAGCAAAAAAGACAAACGTCCAGCTTTTGCTGCCACAGCAAAGGTGCCAGCGGGGAAAAGTAATGCTGGTTCTCACTGCCTCCTGGAACCTGTTCAAATGCCACAGACAATTTGGCCCTCTCTGCTTTCCTGTGGACTCCATCCTCAAAAGTACCTGTTTTCGCTTTCGGCAGCCTCCGGAGCAAAAAAGACAAACGTCCAGCTTTTGCTGCCACAGCAAAGGTGCCAGCGGGGAAAAGTGATGCTGGTTCTCAGGTTCTCACTGCCTCCTGGAACCCTTTCAAATGCCCCAGACAATTAAGCCCTCTCTGCTTTCCTGCGGACTCTATCCTCAAAAGCGCCTTTTTTCACTTTCGGCGCCCTCCGGTGGTAAAAAGACAAACGTCCAGCTTTTGCTGCCACAGCAAAGGTGCCAGCGGGGAAAAGTGATGCTGGTTCTCACTGCCTCCTGGAACTCTTTCAAATGCCACAGACAATTTGGCCCTCTCTGCTTTCCTGCGGACTCCATCCTCAAAAGCACCTATTTTCGCTTTCGGCAGCCTCCGGAGCAAAAAAGACAAACGTCCAGCTTTTGCTGCCACAGCAAAGGTGCCAGCGGGGAAAAGTAATGCTGGTTCTCACTGCCTCCTGGAACCCTTTCAAATGCCACAGACAATTTGGCCCTCTCTGCTTTCCTGTGGACTCCATCCTCAAAAGCACCTGTTTTCGCTTTCGGCAGCCTCCGGAGCAAAAAAGACAAACGTCCAGCTTTTGCTGCCACAGCAAAGGTGCCAGCGGGGAAAAGTAATGCTGGTTCTCACTGCCTCCTGGAACCCTTTCAAATGCCACAGACAATTTGGCCCTCTCTGCTTTCCTGCGGACTCCATCCTCAAAAGCACCTGTTTTCGCTTTCGGCAGCCTCCGGAGCAAAAAAGACAAACGTCCAGCTTTTGCTGCCACAGCAAAGGTGCCAGCGGGGAAAAGTAATGCTGGTTCTCACTGCCTCCTGGAACCCTTTCAAATGCCACAGACAATTTGGCCCTCTCTGCTTTCCTGCGGACTCCATCTTCAAAAGAACCTATTTTTGCTTTCGGCGCCCTCCGGAGCAAAAAAGACAAACGTCACGCTTTTGCTGCCACAGCAAAGGTACCAGCGGGGAAAAGTAATGCTGGTTCTCACTGCCTCCTGGAACCTCTTCAAATGCCACAGACAATTTGGCCCTCTCTGCTTTGCTGCGGACTCCATCCTCAAAAGCACCTGTTTTCACTTTCGGCGCCGTCCGGTGGTAAAAAGACAAACGTCCAGCTTTTGCTGCCGCAGCAAAGGTGCCAGCGGGGAAAAGTAATGCTGGTTCTCACTGCCTCCTGGAACTCTTTCAAATGCCACAGACAATTTGGCCCTCTCTGCTTTCCTGCGGACTCCATCCTCAAAAGAACCTGTTTTCGCTTTCGACGCCCTCCGGAGCAAAAAAGACAAACGTCCAGCTTTTGCTGCCACAGCAAAGGTGCCAGCAAGGAAATATGATGCTGGTCCTCACTGCCTCCTGGAACCTCTTTAAATGCCACAGACAATTTGGCCCTCTCTGCTTTCCTGCGGACTCCATCCTCAAAAGCACCTGTTTTCGCTTTCGGTAGCCTCCGGAGCAAAAAAGACAAACGTCCAGCTTTTGCTGCCACAACAAAGGTGCCAGCGGGGAAAAGTAATGCTGGTTCTCACTGCCTCCTGGAACCCTTTCAAATGCCCCAGACAATTTGGCCCTCTCTGCTTTCCTGCGGACTCCATCCTCAAAAGCAGCTGTTTTCGCTTTCGGCAGCCTCCGGAGCAAAAAAGACAAACGTCCAGCTTTTGCTGCCACAGCAAAGGTGCCAGCGGGGAAAAGTAATGCTGGTTCTCACTGCCTCCTGGAACCCTTTCAAATGCCACAGACAATTTGGCCCTCTCTGCTTTCCTGCGGACTCCATCCTCAAAAGCACCTGTTTTCGCTTTCGGCAGCCTCCGGAGCAAAAAAGACAAACGTCCAGCTTTTGCTGCCACAGCAAAGGTGCCAGCGGGGAAAAGTAATGCTGGTTCTCACTGCCTCCTGGAACCTCTTCAAATGCCCCAGACAATTTGGCCCTCTCTGCTTTCCTGCGGACTCCATCCTCAAAAGCACCTGTTTTCGCTTTCGGCAGCCTCCGGAGCAAAAAAGACAAACGTCCAGCTTTTGCTGCCACAGCAAAGGTGCCAGCGGGGAAAAGTAATGCTGGTTCTCACTGCCTCCTGGAACCCTTTCAAATGCCACAGACAATTCGGCCCTCTCTGCTTTCCTGCGGACTCCATCCTCAAAAGAACCTATTTTTGCTTTCGGCGCCCTCCGGAGCAAAAAAGACAAACGTCCAGCTTTTGCTGCCACAGCAAAGGTGCCAGCAGGGAAAAGTAATGCTGGTTCTCACTGCCTCCTGGTACTCCTTCAAATGCCCCAGACAATTTGGCCCTCTCTGCTTTCCTGCGGACTCCATCCTCAAAAGCACCTGTTTTCGCTTTCGGCAACCTCCGGAGCAAAAAAGACAAACGTCCAGCTTTTGCTGCCACAGCAAAGGTGCCAGCGGGGAAAAGTAATGCTGGTTCTCACTGCCTCCTGGAACCCTTTCAAATGCCACAGACAATTTGGCCCTCTCTGCTTTCCTGTGGACTCCATCCTCAAAAGCACCTGTTTTCGCTTTCGGCAGCCTCCGGAGCAAAAAAGACAAACGTCCAGCTTTTGCTGCCACAGCAAAGGTGCCAGCGGGGAAAAGTAATGCTGGTTCTCACTGCCTCCTGGAACCTCTTCAAATGCCCCAGACAATTTGGCCCTCTCTGCTTTCCTGCGGACTCCATCCTCAAAAGCACCTGTTTTCGCTTTTGGCAACCTCCGGAGCAAAAAAGACAAACGTCCAGCTTTTGCTGCCACAGCAAAGGTGCCAGCGGGGAAAAGTAATGCTGGTTCTCACTGCCTCCTGGAACCCTTTCAAATGCCCCAGACAATTAAGCCCTCTCTGCTTTCCTGCGGACTCTATCCTCAAAAGCGCCTTTTTTCACTTTCGGCGCCCTCCGGTGGTAAAAAGACAAACGTCCAGCTTTTGCTGCCACAGCAAAGGTGCCAGCGAAGAAAAGTGATGCTGGTTCTCACTGCCTCCTGGAACTCTTTCAAATGCCACAGACAATTTGGCCCTCTCTGCTTTCCTGCGGACTCCATCCTCAAAAGCACCTGTTTTCGCTTTCGGCAGCCTCCGGAGCAAAAAAGACAAACGTCCAGCTTTTGCTGCCACAGCAAAGGTGCCAGCGGGGAAAAGTAATGCTGGTTCTCACTGCCTCCTGGAACCTGTTCAAATGCCCCAGACAATTTGGCCCTCTCTGCTTTCCTGTGGACTCCATCCTCAAAAGCACCTGTTTTCGCTTTCGGCAGCCTCCGGAGCAAAAAAGACAAACGTCCAGCTTTTGCTGCCACAGCAAAGGTGCCAGCGGGGAAAAGTAATGCTGGTTCTCACTGCCTCCTGGAACCCTTTCAAATGCCCCAGACAATTAAGCCCTCTCTGCTTTCCTGCGGACTCTATCCTCAAAAGCGCCTTTTTTCACTTTCGGCGCCCTCCGGTGGTAAAAAGACAAACGTCCAGCTTTTGCTGCCACAGCAAAGGTGCCAGCGAAGAAAAGTGATGCTGGTTCTCACTGCCTCCTGGAACTCTTTCAAATGCCACAGACAATTTGGCCCTCTCTGCTTTCCTGCGGACTCCATCCTCAAAAGCACCTGTTTTCACTTTCGGCAGCCTCCGGAGCAAAAAAGACAAACGTCCAGCTTTTGCTGCCACAGCAAAGGTGCCAGCGGGGAAAAGTAATGCTGGTTCTCACTGCCTCCTGGAACCTCTTCAAATGCCCCAGACAATTTGGCCCTCTCTGCTTTCCTGTGGACTCCATCCTCAAAAGCACCTGTTTTCGCTTTCGGCAGCCTCCGGAGCAAAAAAGACAAACGTCCAGCTTTTGCTGCCACAGCAAAGGTGCCAGCGGGGAAAAGTAATGCTGGTTCTCACTGCCTCCTGGAACCCTTTCAAATGCCACAGACAATTTGGCCCTCTCTGCTTTCCTGCGGACTCCATCCTCAAAAGCACCTGTTTTCGCTTTCGGTAGCCTCCGGAGCAAAAAAGACAAACGTCCAGCTTTTGCTGCCACAACAAAGGTGCCAGCGGGGAAAAGTAATGCTGGTTCTCACTGCCTCCTGGAACCCTTTCAAATGCCCCAGACAATTTGGCCCTCTCTGCTTTCCTGCGGACTCCATCCTCAAAAGCAGCTGTTTTCGCTTTCGGCAGCCTCCGGAGCAAAAAAGACAAACGTCCAGCTTTTGCTGCCACAGCAAAGGTGCCAGCGGGGAAAAGTAATGCTGGTTCTCACTGCCTCCTGGAACCCTTTCAAATGCCACAGACAATTTGGCCCTCTCTGCTTTCCTGCGGACTCCATCCTCAAAAGCACCTGTTTTCGCTTTCGGCAGCCTCCGGAGCAAAAAAGACAAACGTCCAGCTTTTGCTGCCACAGCAAAGGTGCCAGCGGGGAAAAGTAATGCTGGTTCTCACTGCCTCCTGGAACCTCTTCAAATGCCCCAGACAATTTGGCCCTCTCTGCTTTCCTGTGGACTCCATCCTCAAAAGCACCTGTTTTCGCTTTCGGCAGCCTCTGGAGCAAAAAAGACAAACGTCCAGCTTTTGCTGCCACAGCAAAGGTGCCAGCGGGGAAAA
Source organism: Vanellus vanellus (assembly GCF_965231255.1). Taxonomy (NCBI): domain Eukaryota; kingdom Metazoa; phylum Chordata; class Aves; order Charadriiformes; family Charadriidae; genus Vanellus; species Vanellus vanellus. Next base: position 28,286 of record NW_028127473.1, read on the forward strand.
GTAATGCTGGTTCTCACTGCCTCCTGGAACCCTTTCAAATGCCACAGACAATTTGGCCCTCTCTGCTTTCCTGCGGACTCCATCCTCAAAAGAACCTATTTTTGCTTTCGGCGCCCTCCGGAGCAAAAAAGACAAACGTCCAGCTTTTGCTGCCACAGCAAAGGTGCCAGCAGGGAAAAGTAATGCTGGTTCTCACTGCCTCCTGGTACTCCTTCAAATGCCACAGACAATTTGGCCCTCTCTGCTTTCCTGCGGACTCCATCCTCAAAAGCACCTGTTTTCGCTTTCGGCAACCTCCGGAGCAAAAAAGACAAACGTCCAGCTTTTGCTGCCACAGCAAAGGTGCCAGCGGGGAAAAGTAATGCTGGTTCTCACTGCCTCCTGGAACCCTTTCAAATGCCACAGACAATTTGGCCCTCTCTGCTTTCCTGTGGACTCCATCCTCAAAAGCACCTGTTTTCGCTTTCGGCAGCCTCCGGAGCAAAAAAGACAAACGTCCAGCTTTTGCTGCCACAGCAAAGGTGCCAGCGGGGAAAAGTAATGCTGGTTCTCACTGCCTCCTGGAACCTCTTCAAATGCCCCAGACAATTTGGCCCTCTCTGCTTTCCTGCGGACTCCATCCTCAAAAGCACCTGTTTTCGCTTTTGGCAACCTCCGGAGCAAAAAAGACAAACGTCCAGCTTTTGCTGCCACAGCAAAGGTGCCAGCGGGGAAAAGTAATGCTGGTTCTCACTGCCTCCTGGAACCCTTTCAAATGCCCCAGACAATTAAGCCCTCTCTGCTTTCCTGCGGACTCTATCCTCAAAAGCGCCTTTTTTCACTTTCGGCGCCCTCCGGTGGTAAAAAGACAAACGTCCAGCTTTTGCTGCCACAGCAAAGGTGCCAGCGAAGAAAAGTGATGCTGGTTCTCACTGCCTCCTGGAACTCTTTCAAATGCCACAGACAATTTGGCCCTCTCTGCTTTCCTGCGGACTCCATCCTCAAAAGCACCTGTTTTCGCTTTCGGCAGCCTCCGGAGCAAAAAAGACAAACGTCCAGCTTTTGCTGCCACAGCAAAGGTGCCAGCGGGGAAAAGTAATGCTGGTTCTCACTGCCTCCTGGAACCTGTTCAAATGCCCCAGACAATTTGGCCCTCTCTGCTTTCCTGTGGACTCCATCCTCAAAAGCACCTGTTTTCGCTTTCGGCAGCCTCCGGAGCAAAAAAGACAAACGTCCAGCTTTTGCTGCCACAGCAAAGGTGCCAGCGGGGAAAAGTAATGCTGGTTCTCACTGCCTCCTGGAACCCTTTCAAATGCCCCAGACAATTAAGCCCTCTCTGCTTTCCTGCGGACTCTATCCTCAAAAGCGCCTTTTTTCACTTTCGGCGCCCTCCGGTGGTAAAAAGACAAACGTCCAGCTTTTGCTGCCACAGCAAAGGTGCCAGCGAAGAAAAGTGATGCTGGTTCTCACTGCCTCCTGGAACTCTTTCAAATGCCACAGACAATTTGGCCCTCTCTGCTTTCCTGCGGACTCCATCCTCAAAAGCACCTGTTTTCACTTTCGGCAGCCTCCGGAGCAAAAAAGACAAACGTCCAGCTTTTGCTGCCACAGCAAAGGTGCCAGCGGGGAAAAGTAATGCTGGTTCTCACTGCCTCCTGGAACCTGTTCAAATGCCCCAGACAATTTGGCCCTCTCTGCTTTCCTGTGGACTCCATCCTCAAAAGCACCTGTTTTCGCTTTCGGCAGCCTCCGGAGCAAAAAAGACAAACGTCCAGCTTTTGCTGCCACAGCAAAGGTGCCAGCGGGGAAAAGTAATGCTGGTTCTCACTGCCTCCTGGAACCCTTTCAAATGCCACAGACAATTTGGCCCTCTCTGCTTTCCTGCGGACTCCATCCTCAAAAGCACCTGTTTTCGCTTTCGGCAGCCTCCGGAGCAAAAAAGACAAACGTCCAGCTTTTGCTGCCACAGCAAAGGTGCCAGCGGGGAAAAGTAATGCTGGTTCTCACTGCCTCCTGGAACCTGTTCAAATGCCCCAGACAATTTGGCCCTCTCTGCTTTCCTGCGGACTCCATCCTCAAAAGCACCTGTTTTCGCTTTCGGCAGCCTCCGGAGCAAAAAAGACAAACGTCCAGCTTTTGCTGCCACAGCAAAGGTGCCAGCGGGGAAAAGTAATGCTGGTTCTCACTGCCTCCTGGAACCCTTTCAAATGCCACAGACAATTTGGCCCTCTCTGCTTTCCTGCGGACTCCATCCTCAAAAGCACCTGTTTTCGCTTTCGGCAGCCTCCGGAGCAAAAAAGACAAACGTCCAGCTTTTGCTGCCACAGCAAAGGTGCCAGCGGGGAAAAGTAATGCTGGTTCTCACTGCCTCCTGGAACCCTTTCAAATGCCACAGACAATTTGGCCCTCTCTGCTTTCCTGCGGACTCCATCCTCAAAAGAACCTATTTTCCCTTTCGGTGCCCTCCGGAGCAAAAAAGACAAACGTCCAGCTTTTGCTGCCACAGCAAAGGTGCCAGCGGGGAAAAGTAATGCTGGTTCTCACTGCCTCCTGGAACCCTTTCAAATGCCACAGACAATTTGGCCCTCTCTGCTTTCCTGCGGACTCCATCCTCAAAAGCACCTGTTTTCGCTTTCGGCAGCCTCCGGAGCAAAAAAGACAAACGTCCAGCTTTTGCTGCCACAGCAAAGGTGCCAGCGGGGAAAAGTAATGCTGGTTCTCACTGCCTCCTGGAACCCTTTCAAATGCCACAGACAATTTGGCCCTCTCTGCTTTCCTGCGGACTCCATCCTCAAAAGCACCTGTTTTCGCTTTCGGCAGCCTCCGGAGCAAAAAAGACAAACGTCCAGCTTTTGCTGCCACAGCAAAGGTGCCAGCGGGGAAAAGTAATGCTGGTTCTCACTGCCTCCTGGAACCTCTTCAAATGCCACAGACAATTTGGCCCTCTCTGCTTTGCTGCGGACTCCATCCTCAAAAGCACCTGTTTTCACTTTCGGCAGCCTCTGGAGCAAAAAAGACAAACGTCCAGCTTTTGCTGCCACAGCAAAGGTGCCAGCGGGGAAAAGTAATGCTGGTTCTCACTGCCTCCTGGAACCTCTTCAAATGCCCCAGACAATTTGGCCCTCTCTGCTTTCCTGCGGACTCCATCCTCAAAAGCACCTGTTTTCGCTTTCGGCAGCCTCCGGAGCAAAAAAGACAAACGTCCAGCTTTTGCTGCCACAGCAAAGGTGCCAGCGGGGAAAAGTAATGCTGGTTCTCACTGCCTCCTGGAACCCTTTCAAATGCCACAGACAATTTGGCCCTCTCTGCTTTCCTGCGGACTCCATCCTCAAAAGCACCTGTTTTCGCTTTCGGCAGCCTCCGGAGCAAAAAAGACAAACGTCCAGCTTTTGCTGCCACAGCAAAGGTGCCAGCGGGGAAAAGTAATGCTGGTTCTCACTGCCTCCTGGAACCCTTTCAAATGCCACAGACAATTTGGCCCTCTCTGCTTTCCTGCGGACTCCATCCTCAAAAGAACCTATTTTCCCTTTCGGTGCCCTCCGGAGCAAAAAAGACAAACGTCCAGCTTTTGCTGCCACAGCAAAGGTGCCAGCGGGGAAAAGTAATGCTGGTTCTCACTGCCTCCTGGAACCCTTTCAAATGCCACAGACAATTTGGCCCTCTCTGCTTTCCTGCGGACTCCATCCTCAAAAGCACCTGTTTTCGCTTTCGGCAGCCTCCGGAGCAAAAAAGACAAACGTCCAGCTTTTGCTGCCACAGCAAAGGTGCCAGCGGGGAAAAGTAATGCTGGTTCTCACTGCCTCCTGGAACCCTTTCAAATGCCACAGACAATTTGGCCCTCTCTGCTTTCCTGCGGACTCCATCCTCAAAAGCACCTGTTTTCGCTTTCGGCAGCCTCCGGAGCAAAAAAGACAAACGTCCAGCTTTTGCTGCCACAGCAAAGGTGCCAGCGGGGAAAAGTAATGCTGGTTCTCACTGCCTCCTGGAACCTCTTCAAATGCCACAGACAATTTGGCCCTCTCTGCTTTGCTGCGGACTCCATCCTCAAAAGCACCTGTTTTCACTTTCGGCAGCCTCTGGAGCAAAAAAGACAAACGTCCAGCTTTTGCTGCCACAGCAAAGGTGCCAGCGGGGAAAAGTAATGCTGGTTCTCACTGCCTCCTGGAACCTCTTCAAATGCCCCAGACAATTTGGCCCTCTCTGCTTTCCTGCGGACTCTATCCTCAAAAGCGCCTTTTTTCACTTTCGGCGCCCTCCGGTGGTAAAAAGACAAACGTCCAGCTTTTGCTGCCGCAGCAAAGGTGCCAGCGGGGAAAAGTAATGCTGGTTCTCACTGCCTCCTGGAACTCTTTCAAATGCCACAGACAATTTGGCCCTCTCTGCTTTCCTGCGGACTCCATCCTCAAAAGAACCTGTTTTCGCTTTCGACGCCCTCCGGAGCAAAAAAGACAAACGTCCAGCTTTTGCTGCCACAGCAAAGGTGCCAGCAAGGAAATATGATGCTGGTCCTCACTGCCTCCTGGAACCTCTTTAAATGCCACAGACAATTTGGCCCTCTCTGCTTTCCTGCGGACTCCATCCTCAAAAGCACCTGTTTTCGCTTTCGGTAGCCTCCGGAGCAAAAAAGACAAACGTCCAGCTTTTGCTGCCACAACAAAGGTGCCAGCGGGGAAAAGTAATGCTGGTTCTCACTGCCTCCTGGAACCCTTTCAAATGCCACAGACAATTTGGCCCTCTCTGCTTTCCTGCGGACTCCATCCTCAAAAGCACCTGTTTACGCTTTCGGCAGCCTCCGGAGCAAAAAAGACAAACGTCCAGCTTTTGCTGCCACAGCAAAGGTGCCAGCGGGGAAAAGTAATGCTGGTTCTCACTGCCTCCTGGAACCTCTTCAAGTGCCACAGACAATTTGGCCCTCTCTGCTTTGCTGCGGACTCCATCCTCAAAAGCACCTGTTTTCACTTTCGGCAGCCTCTGGAGCAAAAAAGACAAACGTCCAGCTTTTGCTGCCACAGCAAAGGTGCCAGCGGGGAAAAGTAATGCTGGTTCTCACTGCCTCCTGGAACCTCTTCAAATGCCCCAGACAATTTGGCCCTCTCTGCTTTCCTGCGGACTCCATCCTCAAAAGCACCTGTTTTCGCTTTCGGCAGCCTCCGGAGCAAAAAAGACAAACGTCCAGCTTTTGCTGCCACAGCAAAGGTGCCAGCGGGGAAAAGTAATGCTGGTTCTCACTGCCTCCTGGAACCCTTTCAAATGCCACAGACAATTTGGCCCTCTCTGCTTTCCTGCGGACTCTATCCTCAAAAGCGCCTTTTTTCACTTTCGGCGCCCTCCGGTGGTAAAAAGACAAACGTCCAGCTTTTGCTGCCGCAGCAAAGGTGCCAGCGGGGAAAAGTAATGCTGGTTCTCACTGCCTCCTGGAACTCTTTCAAATGCCACAGACAATTTGGCCCTCTCTGCTTTCCTGCGGACTCCATCCTCAAAAGAACCTGTTTTCGCTTTCGACGCCCTCCGGAGCAAAAAAGACAAACGTCCAGCTTTTGCTGCCACAGCAAAGGTGCCAGCAAGGAAATATGATGCTGGTCCTCACTGCCTCCTGGAACCTCTTTAAATGCCACAGACAATTTGGCCCTCTCTGCTTTCCTGCGGACTCCATCCTCAAAAGCACCTGTTTTCGCTTTCGGTAGCCTCCGGAGCAAAAAAGACAAACGTCCAGCTTTTGCTGCCACAACAAAGGTGCCAGCGGGGAAAAGTAATGCTGGTTCTCACTGCCTCCTGGAACCCTTTCAAATGCCACAGACAATTTGGCCCTCTCTGCTTTCCTGCGGACTCCATCCTCAAAAGCACCTGTTTTCGCTTTCGGCAGCCTCCGGAGCAAAAAAGACAAACGTCCAGCTTTTGCTGCCACAGCAAAGGTGCCAGCGGGGAAAAGTAATGCTGGTTGTCACTGCCTCCTGGAACCCTTTCAAATGCCACAGACAATTTGGCCCTCTCTGCTTTCCTGCGGACTCTATCCTCAAAAGCGCCTTTTTTCACTTTCGGCGCCCTCCGGTGGTAAAAAGACAAACGTCCAGCTTTTGCTGCCACAGCAAAGGTGCCAGCGGGGAAAAGTAATGCTGGTTCTCACTGCCTCCTGGAACTCTTTCAAATGCCACAGACAATTTGGCCCTCTCTGCTTTCCTGCGGACTCCATCCTCAAAAGCACCTATTTTCGCTTTCGGCAGCCTCCGGAGCAAAAGAGACAACCGTCCAGCTTTTGCTGCCACAGCAAAGGTGCCAGCGGGGTAAAGTAATGCTGGTTCTCACTGCCTCCTGGAACCCTTTCAAATGCCACAGACAATTTGGCCCTCTCTGCTTTCCTGTGGACTCCATCCTCAAAAGCACCTGTTTTCGCTTTCGGCAGCCTCCGGAGCAAAAAAGACAAACGTCCAGCTTTTGCTGCCACAGCAAAGGTGCCAGCGGGGAAAAGTAATGCTGGTTCTCACTGCCTCCTGGAACCCTTTCAAATGCCACAGACAATTTGGCCCTCTCTGCTTTCCTGCGGACTCCATCCTCAAAAGCACCTGTTTTCGCTTTCGGCAGCCTCCGGAGCAAAAAAGACAAACGTCCAGCTTTTGCTGCCACAGCAAAGGTGCCAGCGGGGAAAAGTAATGCTGGTTCTCACTGCCTCCTGGAACCTCTTCAAATGCCCCAGACAATTTGGCCCTCTCTGCTTTCCTGCGGACTCCATCCTCAAAAGCACCTGTTTTCGCTTTCGGCAACCTCCGGAGCAAAATAGACAAACGTCCAGCTTTTGCTGCCACAGCAAAGGTGCCAGCGGGGAAAAGTAATGCTGGTTCTCACTGCCTCCTGGAACCCTTTCAAATGCCACAGACAATTTGGCCCTCTCTGCTTTCCTGCGGACTCCATCCTCAAAAGAACCTATTTTTGCTTTCGGCGCCCTCCGGAGCAAAAAAGACAAACGTCCAGCTTTTGCTGCCACAGCAAAGGTGCCAGCAGGGAAAAGTAATGCTGGTTCTCACTGCCTCCTGGAACTCCTTCAAATGCCACAGACAATTTGGCCCTCTCTGCTTTCCTGCGGACTCCATCCTCAAAAGCACCTGTTTTCGCTTTCGGCAGCCTCCGGAGCAAAAAAGACAAACGTCCAGCTTTTGCTGCCACAGCAAAGGTGCCAGCGGGGAAAAGTAATGCTGGTTCTCACTGCCTCCTGGAACCCTTTCAAATGCCACAGACAATTAAGCCCTCTCTGCTTTCCTGTGGACTCCATCCTCAAAAGCACCTGTTTTCGCTTTCGGCAGCCTCCGGAGCAAAAAAGACAAACGTCCAGTTTTTGCTGCCACAGCAAAGGTGCCAGCGGGGAAAAGTAATGCTGGTTCTCACTGCCTCCTGGAACCTCTTCAAATGCCCCAGACAATTTGGCCCTCTCTGCTTTCCTGCGGACTCCATCCTCAAAAGCACCTGTTTTCGCTTTCGGCAACCTCCGGAGCAAAAAAGACAAACGTCCAGCTTTTGCTGCCACAGCAAAGGTGCCAGCGGGGAAAAGTAATGCTGGTTCTCACTGCCTCCTGGAACCCTTTCAAATGCCCCAGACAATTAAGCCCTCTCTGCTTTCCTGCGGACTCTATCCTCAAAAGCGCCTTTTTTCACTTTCGGCGCCCTCCGGTGGTAAAAAGACAAACGTCCAGCTTTTGCTGCCACAGCAAAGGTGCCAGCGAAGAAAAGTGATGCTGGTTCTCACTGCCTCCTGGAACTCTTTCAAATGCCACAGACAATTTGGCCCTCTCTGCTTTCCTGCGGACTCCATCCTCAAAAGCACCTGTTTTCGCTTTCGGCAGCCTCCGGAGCAAAAAAGACAAACGTCCAGCTTTTGCTGCCACAGCAAAGGTGCCAGCGGGGAAAAGTAATGCTGGTTCTCACTGCCTCCTGGAACCTGTTCAAATGCCCCAGACAATTTGGCCCTCTCTGCTTTCCTGTGGACTCCATCCTCAAAAGCACCTGTTTTCGCTTTCGGCAGCCTCCGGAGCAAAAAAGACAAACGTCCAGCTTTTGCTGCCACAGCAAAGGTGCCAGCGGGGAAAAGTAATGCTGGTTCTCACTGCCTCCTGGAACCCTTTCAAATGCCCCAGACAATTAAGCCCTCTCTGCTTTCCTGCGGACTCTATCCTCAAAAGCGCCTTTTTTCACTTTCGGCGCCCTCCGGTGGTAAAAAGACAAACGTCCAGCTTTTGCTGCCACAGCAAAGGTCCCAGCGGGGAAAAGTGATGCTGGTTCTCACTGCCTCCTGGAACTCTTTCAAATGCCACAGACAATTTGGCCCTCTCTGCTTTCCTGCGGACTCCATCCTCAAAAGCACCTATTTTCGCTTTCGGCAGCCTCCGGAGCAAAAGAGACAAACGTCCAGCTTTTGCTGCCACAGCAAAGGTGCCAGCGGGGAAAAGTAATGCTGGTTCTCACTGCCTCCTGGAACCCTTTCAAATGCCACAGACAATTTGGCCCTCTCTGCTTTCCTGTGGACTCCATCCTCAAAAGCACCTGTTTTCGCTTTCGGCAGCCTCCGGAGCAAAAAAGACAAACGTCCAGCTTTTGCTGCCACAGCAAAGGTGCCAGCGGGGAAAAGTAATGCTGGTTCTCACTGCCTCCTGGAACCCTTTCAAATGCCACAGACAATTTGGCCCTCTCTGCTTTCCTGTGGACTCCATCCTCAAAAGCACCTGTTTTCGCTTTCGGCAGCCTCCGGAGCAAAAAAGACAAACGTCCAGCTTTTGCTGCCACAGCAAAGGTGCCAGCGGGGAAAAGTAATGCTGGTTCTCACTGCCTCCTGGAACCTGTTCAAATGCCCCAGACAATTTGGCCCTCTCTGCTTTCCTGCGGACTCCATCCTCAAAAGCACCTGTTTTCGCTTTCGGCAGCCTCCGGAGCAAAAAAGACAAACGTCCAGCTTTTGCTGCCACAGCAAAGGTGCCAGCGGGGAAAAGTAATGCTGGTTCTCACTGCCTCCTGGAACCCTTTCAAATGCCACAGACAATTTGTCCCTCTCTGCTTTCCTGCGGACTCCATCCTCAAAAGCACCTGTTTTCGCTTTCGGCAGCCTCCGGAGCAAAAAAGACAAACGTCCAGCTTTTGCTGCCACAGCAAAGGTGCCAGCGGGGAAAAGTAATGCTGGTTCTCACTGCCTCCTGGAACCTCTTCAAATGCCCCAGACAATTTGGCCCTCTCTGCTTTCCTGCGGACTCCATCCTCAAAAGCACCTGTTTTCGCTTTCGGCAACCTCCGGAGCAAAAAAGACAAACGTCCAGCTTTTGCTGCCACAGCAAAGGTGCCAGCAGGGAAAAGTAATGCTGGTTCTCACTGCCTCCTGGAACCCTTTCAAATGCCACAGACAATTTGGCCCTCTCTGCTTTCCTGAGGACTCCATCCTCAAAAGCACCTGTTTTCGCTTTCGGCAGCCTCCGGAGCAAAAAAGACAAACGTCCAGCTTTTGCTGCCACAGCAAAGGTGCCAGCGGGGAAAAGTAATACTGGTTCTCACTGCCTCCTGGAACCCTTTCAAATGCCACAGACAATTTGGCCCTCTCTGCTTTCCTGCGGACTCCATCCTCAAAAGCACCTGTTTTCGCTTTCGGCAGCCTCCGGAGCAAAAAAGACAAACGTCCAGCTTTTGCTGCCACAGCAAAGGTGCCAGCGGGGAAAAGTAATGCTGGTTCTCACTGCCTCCTGGAACCTCTTCAAATGCCACAGACAATTTGGCCCTCTCTGCTTTGCTGCGGACTCCATCCTCAAAAGCACCTGTTTTCACTTTCGGCAGCCTCCGGAGCAAAAAAGACAAACGTCCAGCTTTTGCTGCCACAGCAAAGGTGCCAGCGGGGAAAAGTAATGCTGGTTCTCACTGCCTCCTGGAACCTCTTCAAATGCCCCAGACAATTTGGCCCTCTCTGCTTTCCTGCGGACTCCATCCTCAAAAGCACCTGTTTTCGCTTTCGGCAGCCTCCGGAGCAAAAAAGACAAACGTCCAGCTTTTGCTGCCACAGCAAAGGTGCCAGCGGGGAAAAGTAATGCTGGTTCTCACTGCCTCCTGGAACCCTTTCAAATGCCACAGACAATTTGGCCCTCTCTGCTTTCCTGCGGACTCTATCCTCAAAAGCGCCTTTTTTCACTTTCGGCGCCGTCCGGTGGTAAAAAGACAAACGTCCAGCTTTTGCTGCCGCAGCAAAGGTGCCAGCGGGGAAAAGTAATGCTGGTTCTCACTGCCTCCTGGAACCCTTTCAAATGCCACAGACAATTTGGCCCTCTCTGCTTTCCTGCGGACTCCATCCTCAAAAGAACCTGTTTTCGCTTTCGATGCCCTCCGGAGCAAAAAAGACAAACGTCCAGCTTTTGCTGCCACAGCAAAGGTGCCAGCAAGGAAATATGATGCTGGTCCTCACTGCCTCCTGGAACCTCTTTAAATGCCACAGACAATTTGGCCCTCTCTGCTTTCCTGCGGACTTCATCCTCAAAAGCACCTGTTTTCGCTTTCGGTAGCCTCTGGAGCAAAAAAGACAAACGTCCAGCTTTTGCTGCCACAACAAAGGTGCCAGCGGGGAAAAGTAATGCTGGTTCTCACTGCCTCCTGGAACCCTTTCAAATGCCACAGACAATTTGGCCCTCTCTGCTTTCCTGCGGACTCCATCCTCAAAAGCACCTGTTTTCGCTTTCGGCAGCCTCCGGAGCAAAAAAGACAAACGTCCAGCTTTTGCTGCCACAGCAAAGGTGCCAGCGGGGAAAAGTAATGCTGGTTCTCACTGCCTCCTGGAACCCTTTCAAATGCCCCTGACAATTTGGCCCTCTCTGCTTTCCTGCGGACTCTATCCTCAAAAGCGCCTTTTTTCACTTTCGGCGCCCTCCGGTGGTAAAAAGACAAACGTCCAGCTTTTGCTGCCACAGCAAATGTGCCAGCGGGGAAAAGTAATGCTGGTTCTCACTGCCTCCTGGAACCTCTTCAAATGCCCCAGACAATTTGGCCCTCTCTGCTTTCCTGCGGACTCCATCCTCAAAAGCACCTGTTTTCGCTTTCGGCAGCCTCCGGAGCAAAAAAGACAAACGTCCAGCTTGTGCTGCCACAGCAAAGGTGCCAGCGGGGAAAAGTAATGCTGGTTCTCACTGCCTCCTGGAACCCTTTCAAATGCCACAGACAATTAAGCCCTCTCTGCTTTCCTGCGGACTCTATCCTCAAAAGCGCCTTTTTTCACTTTCGGCGCCCTCCGGTGGTAAAAAGAGAAACGTCCAGCTTTTGCTGCCACAGCAAAGGTCCCAGCGGGGAAAAGTGATGCTGGTTCTCACTGCCTCCTGGAACTCTTTCAAATGCCACAGACAATTTGGCCCTCTCTGCTTTCCTGCGGACTCCATCCTCAAAAGCACCTATTTTCGCTTTCGGCAGCCTCCGGAGCAAAACAGACAAACGTCCAGCTTTTGCTGCCACAGCAAAGGTGCCAGCGGGGAAAAGTAATGCTGGTTCTCACTGCCTCCTGGAACCCTTTCAAATGCCACAGACAATTTGGCCCTCTCTGCTTTCCTGTGGACTCCATCCTCAAAAGCACCTGTTTTCGCTTTCGGCAGCCTCCGGAGCAAAAAAGACAAACGTCCAGCTTTTGCTGCCACAGCAAAGGTGCCAGCGGGGAAAAGTAATGCTGGTTCTCACTGCCTCCTGGAACCCTTTCAAATGCCACAGACAATTTGGCCCTCTCTGCTTTCCTGTGGACTCCATCCTCAAAAGCACCTGTTTTCGCTTTCGGCAGCCTCCGGAGCAAAAAAGACAAACGTCCAGCTTTTGCTGCCACAGCAAAGGTGCCAGCGGGGAAAAGTAATGCTGGTTCTCACTGCCTCCTGGAACCTGTTCAAATGCCCCAGGCAATTTGGCCCTCTCTGCTTTCCTGCGGACTCCATCCTCAAAAGCACCTGTTTTCGCTTTCGGCAGCCTCCGGAGCAAAAAAGACAAACGTCCAGCTTTTGCTGCCACAGCAAAGGTGCCAGCGGGGAAAAGTAATGCTGGTTCTCACTGCCTCCTGGAACCCTTTCAAATGCCACAGACAATTTGGCCCTCTCTGCTTTCCTGCGGACTCCATCCTCAAAAGAACCTATTTTCCCTTTCGGCGCCCTCCGGAGCAAAAAAGACAAACGTCCAGCTTTTGCTGCCACAGCAAAGGTGCCAGCAGGGAAAAGTAATGCTGGTTCTCACTGCCTCCTGGAACCCTTTCAAATGCCACAGACAATTTGGCCCTCTCTGCTTTCCTGCGGACTCCATCCTCAAAAGCAGCTGTTTTCGCTTTCGGCAGCCTCCGGAGCAAAAAAGACAAACGTCCAGCTTTTGCTGCCACAGCAAAGGTGCCAGCGGGGAAAAGTAATGCTGGTTCTCACTGCCTCCTGGAACCCTTTCAAATGCCACAGACAATTTGGCCCTCTCTGCTTTCCTGCGGACTCCATCCTCAAAAGCAGCTGTTTTCGCTTTCGGCAGCCTCCGGAGCAAAAAAGACAAATGTCCAGCTTTTGCTGCCACAGCAAAGGTGCCAGCGGGGAAAAGTAATGCTGGTTCTCACTGCCTCCTGGAACCCTTTCAAATGCCCCAGACAATTAAGCCCTCTCTGCTTTCCTGCGGACTCTATCCTCAAAAGCGCCTTTTTTCACTTTCGGCGCCCTCCGGTGGTAAAAAGACAAACGTCCAGCTTTTGCTGCCACAGCAAAGGTGCCAGCGAAGAAAAGTGATGCTGGTTCTCACTGCCTCCTGGAACTCTTTCAAATGCCACAGACAATTTGGCCCTCTCTGCTTTCCTGCGGACTCCATCCTCAAAAGCACCTGTTTTCGCTTTCGGCAGCCTCCGGAGCAAAAAAGACAAACGTCCAGCTTTTGCTGCCACAGCAAAGGTGCCAGCGGGGAAAAGTAATGCTGGTTCTCACTGCCTCCTGGAACCTGTTCAAATGCCCCAGACAATTTGGCCCTCTCTGCTTTCCTGTGGACTCCATCCTCAAAAGCACCTGTTTTCGCTTTCGGCAGCCTCCGGAGCAAAAAAGACAAACGTCCAGCTTTTGCTGCCACAGCAAAGGTGCCAGCGGGGAAAAGTAATGCTGGTTCTCACTGCCTCCTGGAACCCTTTCAAATGCCACAGACAATTTGGCCCTCTCTGCTTTCCTGCGGACTCCATCCTCAAAAGCACCTGTTTTCGCTTTCGGCAGCCTCCGGAGCAAAAAAGACAAACGTCCAGCTTTTGCTGCCACAGCAAAGGTGCCAGCGGGGAAAAGTAATGCTGGTTCTCACTGCCTCCTGGAACCCTTTCAAATGCCACAGACAATTTGGCCCTCTCTGCTTTCCTGCGGACTCTATCCTCAAAAGCGCCTTTTTTCACTTTCGGCGCCGTCCGGTGGTAAAAAGACAAACGTCCAGCTTTTGCTGCCGCAGCAAAGGTGCCAGCGGGGAAAAGTAATGCTGGTTCTCACTGCCTCCTGGAACTCTTTCAAATGCCACAGACAATTTGGCCCTCTCTGCTTTCCTGCGGACTCCATCCTCAAAAGAACCTGTTTTCGCTTTCGACGCCCTCCGGAGCAAAAAAGACAAACGTCCAGCTTTTGCTGCCACAGCAAAGGTGCCAGCAAGGAAATATGATGCTGGTCCTCACTGCCTCCTGGAACCTCTTTAAATGCCACAGACAATTTGGCCCTCTCTGCTTTCCTGCGGACTCCATCCTCAAAAGCACCTGTTTTCGCTTTCGGTAGCCTCCGGAGCAAAAAAGACAAACGTCCAGCTTTTGCTGCCACAACAAAGGTGCCAGCGGGGAAAAGTAATGCTGGTTCTCACTGCCTCCTGGAACTCTTTCAAATGCCACAGACAATTTGGCCCTCTCTGCTTTCCTGCGGACTCCATCCTCAAAAGCACCTGTTTTCGCTTTCGGCAGCCTCCGGAGCAAAAAAGACAAACGTCCAGCTTTTGCTGCCACAGCAAAGGTGCCAGCGGGGAAAAGTAATGCTGGTTCTCACTGCCTCCTGGAACCCTTTCAAATGCCCCTGACAATTTGGCCCTCTCTGCTTTCCTGCGGACTCTATCCTCAAAAGCGCCTTTTTTCACTTTCGGCGCCCTCCGGTGGTAAAAAGACAAACGTCCAGCTTTTGCTGCCACAGCAAATGTGCCAGCGGGGAAAAGTAATGCTGGTTCTCACTGCCTCCTGGAACTCTTTCAAATGCCACAGACAATTTGGCCCTCTCTGCTTTCCTGCAGACTCCATCCTCAAAAGCACCTATTTTCGTTTTCGGCAGCCTCCGGAGGAAAAGAGACAAACGTCCAGCTTTTGCTGCCACAGCAAAGGTGCCAGCGGGGAAAAGTAATGCTGGTTCTCACTGCCTCCTGGAACCCTTTCAAATGCCACAGACAATTTGGCCCTCTCTGCTTTCCTGTGGACTCCATCCTCAAAAGCACCTGTTTTCGCTTTCGGCAGCCTCCGGAGCAAAAAAGACAAACGTCCAGCTTTTGCTGCCACAGCAAAGGTGCCAGCGGGGAAAAGTAATGCTGGTTCTCACTGCCTCCTGGAACCTCTTCAAATGCCCCAGACAATTTGGCCCTCTCTGCTTTCCTGCGGACTCCATCCTCAAAAGCACCTGTTTTCGCTTTTGGCAACCTCCGGAGCAAAAAAGACAAACGTCCAGCTTGTGCTGCCACAGCAAAGGTGCCAGCGGGGAAAAGTAATGCTGGTTCTCACTGCCTCCTGGAACCCTTTCAAATGCCCCAGACAATTAAGCCCTCTCTGCTTTCCTGCGGACTCTATCCTCAAAAGCGCCTTTTTTCACTTTCGGCGCCCTCCGGTGGTAAAAAGACAAACGTCCAGCTTTTGCTGCCACAGCAAAGGTGCCAGCGAAGAAAAGTGATGCTGGTTCTCACTGCCTCCTGGAACTCTTTCAAATGCCACAGACAATTTGGCCCTCTCTGCTTTCCTGCGGACTCCATCCTCAAAAGCACCTGTTTTCGCTTTCGGCAGCCTCCGGAGCAAAAAAGACAAACGTCCAGCTTTTGCTGCCGCAGCAAAGGTGCCAGCGGGGAAAAGTAATGCTGGTTCTCACTGCCTCCTGGAACCCTTTCAAATGCCCCAGACAATTTGGCCCTCTCTGCTTTCCTGTGGACTCCATCCTCAAAAGCACCTGTTTTCGCTTTCGGCAGCCTCCGGAGCAAAAAAGACAAACGTCCAGCTTTTGCTGCCACAGCAAAGGTGCCAGCGGGGAAAAGTAATGCTGGTTCTCACTGCCTCCTGGAACCCTTTCAAATGCCCCAGACAATTAAGCCCTCTCTGCTTTCCTGCGGACTCTATCCTCAAAAGCGCCTTTTTTCACTTTCGGCGCCCTCCGGTGGTAAAAAGACAAACGTCCAGCTTTTGCTGCCACAGCAAAGGTGCCAGCGAAGAAAAGTGATGCTGGTTCTCACTGCCTCCTGGAACTCTTTCAAATGCCACAGACAATTTGGCCCTCTCTGCTTTCCTGCGGACTCCATCCTCAAAAGCACCTGTTTTCACTTTCGGCAGCCTCCGGAGCAAAAAAGACAAACGTCCAGCTTTTGCTGCCACAGCAAAGGTGCCAGCGGGGAAAAGTAATGCTGGTTCTCACTGCCTCCTGGAACCTGTTCAAATGCCCCAGACAATTTGGCCCTCTCTGCTTTCCTGTGGACTCCATCCTCAAAAGCACCTGTTTTCGCTTTCGGCAGCCTCCGGAGCAAAAAAGACAAACGTCCAGCTTTTGCTGCCACAGCAAAGGTGCCAGCGGGGAAAAGTAATGCTGGTTCTCACTGCCTCCTGGAACCCTTTCAAATGCCACAGACAATTTGGCCCTCTCTGCTTTCCTGCGGACTCCATCCTCAAAAGCACCTGTTTTCGCTTTCGGCAGCCTCCGGAGCAAAAAAGACAAACGTCCAGCTTTTGCTGCCACAGCAAAGGTGCCAGCGGGGAAAAGTAATGCTGGTTCTCACTGCCTCCTGGAACCTGTTCAAATGACCCAGACAATTTGGCCCTCTCTGCTTTCCTGCGGACTCCATCCTCAAAAGCACCTGTTTTCGCTTTCGGCAACCTCCGGAGCAAAAAAGACAAACGTCCAGCTTTTGCTGCCACAGCAAAGGTGCCAGCGGGGAAAAGTAATGCTGGTTCTCACTGCCTCCTGGAACCCTTTCAAATGCCACAGACAATTTGGCCCTCTCTGCTTTCCTGCGGACTCCATCCTCAAAAGCACCTGTTTTCGCTTTCGGCAGCCTCCGGAGCAAAAAAGACAAACGTCCAGCTTTTGCTGCCACAGCAAAGGTGCCAGCGGGGAAAAGTAATGCTGGTTCTCACTGCCTCCTGGAACCCTTTCAAATGCCACAGACAATTTGGCCCTCTCTGCTTTCCTGCGGACTCCATCCTCAAAAGAACCTATTTTTGCTTTCGGCGCCCTCCGGAGCAAAAAAGACAAACGTCCAGCTTTTGCTGCCACAGCAAAGGTGCCAGCGGGGAAAAGTAATGCTGGTTCTCACTGCCTCCTGGAACCCTTTCAAATGCCACAGACAATTTGGCCCTCTCTGCTTTCCTGCGGACTCCATCCTCAAAAGCACCTGTTTTCGCTTTCGGCAGCCTCCGGAGCAAAAAAGACAAACGTCCAGCTTTTGCTGCCACAGCAAAGGTGCCAGCGGGGAAAAGTAATGCTGGTTCTCACTGCCTCCTGGAACCCTTTCAAATGCCACAGACAATTTGGCCCTCTCTGCTTTCCTGCGGACTCCATCCTCAAAAGCACCTGTTTTCGCTTTCGGCAGCCTCCGGAGCAAAAAAGACAAACGTCCAGCTTTTGCTGCCACAGCAAACGTGCCAGCGGGGAAAAGTAATGCTGGTTCTCACTGCCTCCTGGAACCTCTTCAAATGCCACAGACAATTTGGCCCTCTCTGCTTTGCTGCGGACTCCATCCTCAAAAGCACCTGTTTTCACTTTCGGCAGCCTCCGGAGCAAAAAAGACAAACGTCCAGCTTTTGCTGCCACAGCAAAGGTGCCAGCGGGGAAAAGTAATGCTGGTTCTCACTGCCTCCTGGAACCTCTTCAAATGCCCCAGACAATTTGGCCCTCTCTGCTTTCCTGCGGACTCCATCCTCAAAAGCACCTGTTTTCGCTTTCGGCAGCCTCCGGAGCAAAAAAGACAAACGTCCAGCTTTTGCTGCCACAGCAAAGGTGCCAGCGGGGAAAAGTAATGCTGGTTCTCACTGCCTCCTGGAACCCTTTCAAATGCCACAGACAATTTGGCCCTCTCTGCTTTCCTGCGGACTCTATCCTCAAAAGCGCCTTTTTTCACTTTCGGCGCCGTCCGGTGGTAAAAAGACAAACGTCCAGCTTTTGCTGCCGCAGCAAAGGTGCCAGCGGGGAAAAGTAATGCTGGTTCTCACTGCCTCCTGGAACTCTTTCAAATGCCCCTGACAATTTGGCCCTCTCTGCTTTCCTGCGGACTCCATCCTCAAAAGAACCTGTTTTCGCTTTCGACGCCCTCCGGAGCAAAAAAGACAAACGTCCAGCTTTTGCTGCCACAGCAAAGGTGCCAGCAAGGAAATATGATGCTGGTCCTCACTGCCTCCTGGAACCTCTTTAAATGCCACAGACAATTTGGCCCTCTCTGCTTTCCTGCGGACTCCATCCTCAAAAGCACCTGTTTTCGCTTTCGGTAGCCTCCGGAGCAAAAAAGACAAACGTCCAGCTTTTGCTGCCACAACAAAGGTGCCAGCGGGGAAAAGTAATGCTGGTTCTCACTGCCTCCTGGAACCCTTTCAAATGCCACAGACAATTTGGCCCTCTCTGCTTTCCTGCGGACTCCATCCTCAAAAGCACCTGTTTTCGCTTTCGGCAGCCTCCGGAGCAAAAAAGACAAACGTCCAGCTTTTGCTGCCACAGCAAAGGTGCCAGCGGGGAAAAGTAATGCTGGTTCTCACTGCCTCCTGGAACCCTTTCAAATGCCCCTGACAATTTGGCCCTCTCTGCTTTCCTGTGGACTCTATCCTCAAAAGCGCCTTTTTTCACTTTCGGCGCCCTCCGGTGGTAAAAAGACAAACGTCCAGCTTTTGCTGCCACAGCAAATGTGCCAGCGGGGAAAAGTAATGCTGGTTCTCACTGCCTCCTGGAACTCTTTCAAATGCCACAGACAATTTGGCCCTCTCTGCTTTCCTGCGGACTCCATCCTCAAAAGAACCTATTTTCGCTTTCGGCAGCCTCCGGAGCAAAAGAGACAAACGTCCAGCTTTTGCTGCCACAGCAAAGGTGCCAGCGGGGAAAAGTAATGCTGGTTCTCACTGCCTCCTGGAACCCTTTCAAATGCCCCAGACAATTTGGCCCTCTCTGCTTTCCTGTGGCTCCATCCACAAAAGCACCTGTTTTCGCTTTCGGCAGCCTCCGGAGCAAAAAAGACAAACGTCCAGCTTTTGCTGCCACAGCAAAGGTGCCAGCGGGGAAAAGTAATGCTGGTTCTCACTGCCTCCTGGAACCTCTTCAAATGCCCCAGACAATTTGGCCCTCTCTGCTTTGCTGCGGACTCCATCCTCAAAAGAACCTGTTTTCGCTTTTGGCAACCTCCGGAGCAAAAAAGACAAACGTCCAGCTTTTGCTGCCACAGCAAAGGTGCCAGCGGGGAAAAGTAATGCTGGTTCTCACTGCCTCCTGGAACCCTTTCAAATGCCCCAGACAATTAAGCCCTCTCTGCTTTCCTGCGGACTCTATCCTCAAAAGCGCCTTTTTTCACTTTCGGCGCCCTCCGGTGGTAAAAAGACAAACGTCCAGCTTTTGCTGCCACAGCAAAGGTGCCAGCGAAGAAAAGTGATGCTGGTTCTCACTGCCTCCTGGAACTCTTTCAAATGCCACAGACAATTTGGCCCTCTCTGCTTTCCTGCGGACTCCATCCTCAAAAGCACCTGTTTTCGCTTTCGGCAGCCTCCGGAGCAAAAAAGACAAACGTCCAGCTTTTGCTGCCACAGCAAAGGTGCCAGCGGGGAAAAGTAATGCTGGTTCTCACTGCCTCCTGGAACCCTTTCAAATGCCCCAGACAATTAAGCCCTCTCTGCTTTCCTGCGGACTCTATCCTCAAAAGCGCCTTTTTTCACTTTCGGCGCCCTCCGGTGGTAAAAAGACAAACGTCCAGCTTTTGCTGCCACAGCAAAGGTCCCAGCGGGGAAAAGTGATGCTGGTTCTCACTGCCTCCTGGAACTCTTTCAAATGCCACAGACAATTTGGCCCTCTCTGCTTTCCTGCGGACTCCATCCTCAAAAGCACCTATTTTCGCTTTCGGCAGCCTCCGGAGCAAAAAAGACAAACGTCCAGCTTTTGCTGCCACAGCAAAGGTGCCAGCGGGGAAAAGTAATGCTGGTTCTCACTGCCTCCTGGAACCCTTTCAAATGCCACAGACAATTTGGCCCTCTCTGCTTTCCTGTGGACTCCATCCTCAAAAGCACCTGTTTTCGCTTTCGGCAGCCTCCGGAGCAAAAAAGACAAACGTCCAGCTTTTGCTGCCACAGCAAAGGTGCCAGCGGGGAAAAGTAATGCTGGTTCTCACTGCCTCCTGGAACCCTTTCAAATGCCACAGACAATTTGGCCCTCTCTGCTTTCCTGCGGACTCCATCCTCAAAAGCACCTGTTTTCGCTTTCGGCAGCCTCCGGAGCAAAAAAGACAAACGTCCAGCTTTTGCTGCCACAGCAAAGGTGCCAGCGGGGAAAAGTAATGCTGGTTCTCACTGCCTCCTGGAACCTGTTCAAATGCCCCAGACAATTTGGCCCTCTCTGCTTTCCTGCGGACTCCATCCTCAAAAGCAGCTGTTTTCGCTTTCGGCAGCCTCCGGAGCAAAAAAGACAAACGTCCAGCTTTTGCTGCCACAGCAAAGGTGCCAGCGGGGAAAAGTAATGCTGGTTCTCACTGCCTCCTGGAACCCTTTCAAATGCCACAGACAATTTGGCCCTCTCTGCTTTCCTGCGGACTCCATCCTCAAAAGCACCTGTTTTCGCTTTCGGCAGCCTCCGGAGCAAAAAAGACAAACGTCCAGCTTTTGCTGCCACAGCAAAGGTGCCAGCGGGGAAAAGTAATGCTGGTTCTCACTGCCTCCTGGAACCCTTTCAAATGCCACAGACAATTTGGCCCTCTCTGCTTTCCTGTGGACTCCATCCTCGAAAGCACCTGTTTTCGCTTTCGGCGCCCTCCGGAGCAAAAAAGACAAACGTCCAGCTTTTGCTGCCACAGCAAAGTTGCCAGCGGGGAAAAGTAATGCTGGTTCTCACTGCCTCCTGGAACCCTTTCAAATGCCACAGACAATTTGGCCCTCTCTGCTTTCCTGCGGACTCCATCCTCAAAAGCAGCTGTTTTCGCTTTCGGCAGCCTCCGGAGCAAAAAAGACAAACGTCCAGCTTTTGCTGCCACAGCAAAGGTGCCAGCGGGGAAAAGTAATGCTGGTTCTCACTGCCTCCTGGAACCTCTTCAAATGCCACAGACAATTTGGCCCTCTCTGCTTTCCTGCGGACTCCATCCTCAAAAGCACCTATTTTCGCTTTCGGCAGCCTCCGGAGCAAAAGAGACAAACGTCCAGCTTTTGCTGCCACAGCAAAGGTGCCAGCGGGGAAAAGTAATGCTGGTTCTCACTGCCTCCTGGAACCCTTTCAAATGCCACAGACAATTTGGCCCTCTCTGCTTTCCTGTGGACTCCATCCTCAAAAGCACCTGTTTTCGCTTTCGGCAGCCTCCGGAGCAAAAAAGACAAACGTCCAGCTTTTGCTGCCACAGCAAAGGTGCCAGCGGGGAAAAGTAATGCTGGTTCTCACTGCCTCCTGGAACCCTTTCAAATGCCACAGACAATTTGGCCCTCTCTGCTTTCCTGCGGACTCCATCCTCAAAAGCACCTCTTTTCGCTTTCGGCAGCCTCCGGAGCAAAAAAGACAAACGTCCAGCTTTTGCTGCCACAGCAAAGGTGCCAGCGGGGAAAAGTAATGCTGGTTCTCACTGCCTCCTGGAACCTCTTCAAATGCCACAGACAATTTGGCCCTCTCTGCTTTCCTGCGGACTCCATCCTCAAAAGCACCTATTTTCGCTTTCGGCAGCCTCCGGAGCAAAAGAGACAAACGTCCAGCTTTTGCTGCCACAGCAAAGGTGCCAGCGGGGAAAAGTAATGCTGGTTCTCACTGCCTCCTGGAACCCTTTCAAATGCCACAGACAATTTGGCCCTCTCTGCTTTCCTGTGGACTCCATCCTCAAAAGCACCTGTTTTCGCTTTCGGCAGCCTCCGGAGCAAAAAAGACAAACGTCCAGCTTTTGCTGCCACAGCAAAGGTGCCAGCGGGGAAAAGTAATGCTGGTTCTCACTGCCTCCTGGAACCCTTTCAAATGCCCCAGACAATTTGGCCCTCTCTGCTTTCCTGCGGACTCCATCCTCAAAAGCAGCTGTTTTCGCTTTCGGCAGCCTCCGGAGCAAAAAAGACAAACGTCCAGCTTTTGCTGCCACAGCAAAGGTGCCAGCGGGGAAAAGTAATGCTGGTTCTCACTGCCTCCTGGAACCTCTTCAAATGCCACAGACAATTTGGCCCTCTCTGCTTTCCTGCGGACTCCATCCTCAAAAGCACCTGTTTTCGCTTTCGGCAACCTCTGGAGCAAAAAAGACAAACGTCCAGCTTTTGCTGCCACAGCAAAGGTGCCAGCGGGGAAAAGTAATGCTGGTTCTCACTGCCTCCTGGAACCTCTTCAAATGACCCAGACAATTTGGCCCTCTCTGCTTTCCTGCGGACTCCATCCTCAAAAGCACCTGTTTTCGCTTTTGGCAACCTCCGGAGCAAAAAAGACAAACGTCCAGCTTTTGCTGCCACAGCAAAGGTGCCAGCGGGGAAAAGTAATGCTGGTTCTCACTGCCTCCTGGAACCCTTTCAAATGCCCCAGACAATTTGGCCCTCTCTGCTTTCCTGCGGACTCCATCCTCAAAAGCACCTGTTTTCGCTTTCGGCAGCCTCCGGAGCAAAAAAGACAAACGTCCAGCTTTTGCTGCCACAGCAAAGGTGCCAGCGGGGAAAAGTAATGCTGGTTCTCACTGCCTCCTGGAACCCTTTCAAATGCCACAGACAATTTGGCCCTCTCTGCTTTCCTGCGGACTCCATCCTCAAAAGCAGCTGTTTTCGCTTTCGGCAGCCTCCGGAGCAAAAAAGACAAACGTCCAGCTTTTGCTGCCACAGCAAAGGTGCCAGCGGGGAAAAGTAATGCTGGTTCTCACTGCCTCCTGGAACCTCTTCAAATGCCACAGACAATTTGGCCCTCTCTGCTTTCCTGCGGACTCCATCCTCAAAAGCACCTGATTTCGCTTTCGGCAGCCTCCGGAGCAAAAGAGACAAACGTCCAGCTTTTGCTGCCACAGCAAAGGTGCCAGCGGGGAAAAGTAATGCTGGTTCTCACTGCCTCCTGGAACCCTTTCAAATGCCCCAGACAATTTGGCCCTCTCTGCTTTCCTGTGGACTCCATCCTCAAAAGCACCTGTTTTCGCTTTCGGCAGCCTCCGGAGCAAAAAAGACAAACGTCCAGCTTTTGCTGCCACAGCAAAGGTGCCAGCGGGGAAAAGTAATGCTGGTTCTCACTGCCTCCTGGAACCCTTTCAAATGCCACAGACAATTTGGCCCTCTCTGCTTTCCTGCGGACTCCATCCTCAAAAGCACCTGTTTTCGCTTTCGGCAGCCTCCGGAGCAAAAAAGACAAACGTCCAGCTTTTGCTGCCACAGCAAAGGTGCCAGCGGGGAAAAGTAATGCTGGTTCTCACTGCCTCCTGGAACCTCTTCAAATGCCCCAGACAATTTGGCCCTCTCTGCTTTCCTGCGGACTCCATCCTCAAAAGCACCTGTTTTCGCTTTCGGCAGCCTCCGGAGCAAAAAAGACAAACGTCCAGCTTTTGCTGCCACAGCAAAGGTGCCAGCGGGGAAAAGTAATGCTGGTTCTCACTGCCTCCTGGAACCTCTTCAAATGCCACAGACAATTTGGCCCTCTCTGCTTTCCTGCGGACTCCATCCTCAAAAGCACCTGTTTTCGCTTTCGGCAACCTCTGGAGCAAAAAAGACAAACGTCCAGCTTTTGCTGCCACAGCAAAGGTGCCAGCGGGGAAAAGTAATGCTGGTTCTCACTGCCTCCTGGAACCTCTTCAAATGACCCAGACAATTTGGCCCTCTCTGCTTTCCTGCGGACTCCATCCTCAAAAGCACCTGTTTTCGCTTTTGGCAACCTCCGGAGCAAAAAAGACAAACGTCCAGCTTTTGCTGCCACAGCAAAGGTGCCAGCGGGGAAAAGTAATGCTGGTTCTCACTGCCTCCTGGAACCCTTTCAAATGCCCCAGACAATTTGGCCCTCTCTGCTTTCCTGCGGACTCCATCCTCAAAAGCACCTGTTTTCGCTTTCGGCAGCCTCCGGAGCAAAAAAGACAAACGTCCAGCTTTTGCTGCCACAGCAAAGGTGCCAGCGGGGAAAAGTAATGCTGGTTCTCACTGCCTCCTGGAACCCTTTCAAATGCCACAGACAATTTGGCCCTCTCTGCTTTCCTGCGGACTCCATCCTCAAAAGCACCTGTTTTCGCTTTCGGCAGCCTCCGGAGCAAAAAAGACAAACGTCCAGCTTTTGCTGCCACAGCAAAGGTGCCAGCGGGGAAAAGTAATGCTGGTTCTCACTGCCTCCTGGAACCCTTTCAAATGCCCCAGACAATTAAGCCCTCTCTGCTTTCCTGCGGACTCTATCCTCAAAAGCGCCTTTTTTCACTTTCGGCGCCCTCCGGTGGTAAAAAGACAAACGTCCAGCTTTTGCTGCCACAGCAAAGGTGCCAGCGAAGAAAAGTGATGCTGGTTCTCACTGCCTCCTGGAACTCTTTCAAATGCCACAGACAATTTGGCCCTCTCTGCTTTCCTGCGGACTCCATCCTCAAAAGCACCTATTTTCGCTTTCGGCAGCCTCCGGAGCAAAAAAGACAAACGTCCAGCTTTTGCTGCCACAGCAAAGGTGCCAGCGGGGAAAAGTAATGCTGGTTCTCACTGCCTCCTGGAACCTGTTCAAATGCCCCAGACAATTTGGCCCTCTCTGCTTTCCTGTGGACTCCATCCTCAAAAGCACCTGTTTTCGCTTTCGGCAGCCTCCGGAGCAAAAAAGACAAACGTCCAGCTTTTGCTGCCACAGCAAAGGTGCCAGCGGGGAAAAGTAATGCTGGTTCTCACTGCCTCCTGGAACCCTTTCAAATGCCCCAGACAATTAAGCCCTCTCTGCTTTCCTGCGGACTCTATCCTCAAAAGCGCCTTTTTTCACTTTGGGCGCCCTCCGGTGGTAAAAAAACAAACGTCCAGCTTTTGCTGCCACAGCAAAGGTCCCAGCGGGGAAAAGTGATGCTGGTTCTCACTGCCTCCTGGAACTCTTTCAAATGCCACAGACAATTTGGCCCTCTCTGCTTTCCTGCGGACTCCATCCTCAAAAGCACCTATTTTCGCTTTCGGCAGCCTCCGGAGCAAAAGAGACAAACGTCCAGCTTTTGCTGCCACAGCAAAGGTGCCAGCGGGGAAAAGTAATGCTGGTTCTCACTGCCTCCTGGAACCCTTTCAAATGCCACAGACAATTTGGCCCTCTCTGCTTTCCTGCGGACTCCATCCTCAAAAGAACCTGTTTTCGCTTTCGGCAGCCTCCGGAGCAAAAAAGACAAACGTCCAGCTTTTGCTGCCACAGCAAAGGTGCCAGCGGGGAAAAGTAATGCTGGTTCTCACTGCCTCCTGGAACCCTTTCAAATGCCACAGACAATTTGGCCCTCTCTGCTTTCCTGTGGACTCCATCCTCAAAAGCACCTGTTTTCGCTTTCGGCAGCCTCCGGAGCAAAAAAGACAAACGTCCAGCTTTTGCTGCCACAGCAAAGGTGCCAGCGGGGAAAAGTAATGCTGGTTCTCACTGCCTCCTGGAACCTCTTCAAATGCCACAGACAATTTGGCCCTCTCTGCTTTCCTGCGGACTCCATCCTCAAAAGCACCTGTTTTCGCTTTCGGCAGCCTCCGGAGCAAAAAAGACAAACGTCCAGCTTTTGCTGCCACAGCAAAGGTGCCAGCGGGGAAAAGTAATGCTGGTTCTCACTGCCTCCTGGAACCTCTTCAAATGCCACAGACAATTTGGCCCTCTCTGCTTTCCTGTGGATTCCATCCTCAAAAGCACCTGTTTTCGCTTTCGGCGCCCTCCGGAGCAAAAAAGACAAACGTCCAGCTTTTGCTGCCACAGCAAAGGTGCCAGCAGGGAAAAGTAATGCTGGTTCTCACTGCCTCCTGGAACTCCTTCAAATGCCACAGACAATTTGGCCCTCTCTGCTTTCCTGCGGACTCCATCCTCAAAAGCACCTGTTTTCGCTTTCGGCAACCTCTGGAGCAAAAAAGACAAACGTCCAGCTTTTGCTGCCACAGCAAAGGTGCCAGCGGGGAAAAGTAATGCTGGTTCTCACTGCCTCCTGGAACCTCTTCAAATGACCCAGACAATTTGGCCCTCTCTGCTTTCCTGCGGACTCCATCCTCAAAAGCACCTGTTTTCGCTTTTCGCAACCTCCGGAGCAAAAAAGACAAACGTCCAGCTTTTGCTGCCACAGCAAAGGTGCCAGCGGGGAAAAGTAATGCTGGTTCTCACTGCCTCCTGGAACCCTTTCAAATGCCACAGACAATTTGGCCCTCTCTGCTTTCCTGCGGACTCCATCCTCAAAAGCACCTGTTTTCGCTTTCGGCAGCCTCCGGAGCAAAAAAGACAAACGTCCAGCTTTTGCTGCCACAGCAAAGGTGCCAGCGGGGAAAAGTAATGCTGGTTCTCACTGCCTCCTGGAACCCTTTCAAATGCCACAGACAATTTGGCCCTCTCTGCTTTCCTGCGGACTCCATCCTCAAAAGCACCTGTTTTCGCTTTCGGCAGCCTCCGGAGCAAAAAAGACAAACGTCCAGCTTTTGCTGCCACAGCAAAGGTGCCAGCGGGGAAAAGTAATGCTGGTTCTCACTGCCTCCTGGAACCTCTTCAAATGCCCCAGACAATTTGGCCCTCTCTGCTTTGCTGCGGACTCCATCCTCAAAAGCACCTGTTTTCGCTTTTGGCAACCTCCGGAGCAAAAAAGACAAACGTCCAGCTTTTGCTGCCACAGCAAAGGTGCCAGCGGGGAAAAGTAATGCTGGTTCTCACTGCCTCCTGGAACCCTTTCAAATGCCCCAGACAATTAAGCCCTCTCTGCTTTCCTGCGGACTCTATCCTCAAAAGCGCCTTTTTTCACTTTCGGCGCCCTCCGGTGGTAAAAAGACAAACGTCCAGCTTTTGCTGCCACAGCAAAGGTGCCAGCGAAGAAAAGTGATGCTGGTTCTCACTGCCTCCTGGAACTCTTTCAAATGCCACAGACAATTTGGCCCTCTCTGCTTTCCTGCGGACTCCATCCTCAAAAGCACCTGTTTTCGCTTTCGGCAGCCTCCGGAGCAAAAAAGACAAACGTCCAGCTTTTGCTGCCACAGCAAAGGTGCCAGCGGGGAAAAGTAATGCTGGTTCTCACTGCCTCCTGGAACCTGTTCAAATGCCCCAGACAATTTGGCCCTCTCTGCTTTCCTGTGGACTCCATCCTCAAAAGCACCTGTTTTCGCTTTCGGCAGCCTCCGGAGCAAAAAAGACAAACGTCCAGCTTTTGCTGCCACAGCAAAGGTGCCAGCGGGGAAAAGTAATGCTGGTTCTCACTGCCTCCTGGAACCCTTTCAAATGCCCCAGACAATTAAGCCCTCTCTGCTTTCCTGCGGACTCTATCCTCAAAAGCGCCTTTTTTCACTTTCGGCGCCCTCCGGTGGTAAAAAGACAAACGTCCAGCTTTTGCTGCCACAGCAAAGGTCCCAGCGGGGAAAAGTGATGCTGGTTCTCACTGCCTCCTGGAACTCTTTCAAATGCCACAGACAATTTGGCCCTCTCTGCTTTCCTGCGGACTCCATCCTCAAAAGCACCTGTTTTCGCTTTCGGCAGCCTCCGGAGCAAAACAGACAAACGTCCAGCTTTTGCTGCCACAGCAAAGGTGCCAGCGGGGAAAAGTAATGCTGGTTCTCACTGCCTCCTGGAACCCTTTCAAATGCCACAGACAATTTGGCCCTCTCTGCTTTCCTGTGGACTCCATCCTCAAAAGCACCTGTTTTCGCTTTCGGCAGCCTCCGGAGCAAAAAAGACAAACGTCCAGCTTTTGCTGCCACAGCAAAGGTGCCAGCGGGGAAAAGTAATGCTGGTTCTCACTGCCTCCTGGAACCCTTTCAAATGCCACAGACAATTTGGCCCTCTCTGCTTTCCTGTGGACTCCATCCTCAAAAGCACCTGTTTTCGCTTTCGGCAGCCTCCGGAGCAAAAAAGACAAACGTCCAGCTTTTGCTGCCACAGCAAAGGTGCCAGCGGGGAAAAGTAATGCTGGTTCTCACTGCCTCCTGGAACCTCTTCAAATGCCACAGACAATTTGGCCCTCTCTGCTTTCCTGCGGACTCCATCCTCAAAAGCACCTTTTTTCGCTTTCGGCAGCCTCCGGAGCAAAAAAGACAAATGTCCAGCTTTTGCTGCCACAGCAAAGGTGCCAGCGGGGAAAAGTAATGCTGGTTCTCACTGCCTCCTGGAACCCTTTCAAATGCCACAGACAATTTGGCCCTCTCTGCTTTCCTGCGGACTCCATCCTCAAAAGCACCTGTTTTCGCTTTCGGCAGCCTCCGGAGCAAAAAAGACAAACGTCCAGCTTTTGCTGCCACAGCAAAGGTGCCAGCGGGGAAAAGTAATGCTGGTTCTCACTGCCTCCTGGAACCCTTTCAAATGCCACAGACAATTTGGCCCTCTCTGCTTTCCTGTGGACTCCATCCTCAAAAGCACCTGTTTTCGCTTTCGGCGCCCTCCGGAGCAAAAAAGACAAACGTCCAGCTTTTGCTGCCACAGCAAAGTTGCCAGCGGGGAAAAGTAATGCTGGTTCTCACTGCCTCCTGGAACCCTTTCAAATGCCACAGACAATTTGGCCCTCTCTGCTTTCCTGCGGACTCCATCCTCAAAAGCAGCTGTTTTCGCTTTCGGCAGCCTCCGGAGCAAAAAAGACAAACGTCCAGCTTTTGCTGCCACAGCAAAGGTGCCAGCGGGGAAAAGTAATGCTGGTTCTCACTGCCTCCTGGAACCTCTTCAAATGCCACAGACAATTTGGCCCTCTCTGCTTTGCTGCGGACTCCATCCTCAAAAGCACCTGTTTTCACTTTCGGCAGCCTCCGGAGCAAAAAAGACAAACGTCCAGCTTTTGCTGCCACAGCAAAGGTGCCAGCGGGGAAAAGTAATGCTGGTTCTCACTGCCTCCTGGAACCTCTTCAAATGCCCCAGACAATTTGGCCCTCTCTGCTTTCCTGCGGACTCCATCCTCAAAAGCACCTGTTTTCGCTTTCGGCAGCCTCCGGAGCAAAAAAGACAAACGTCCAGCTTTTGCTGCCACAGCAAAGGTGCCAGCGGGGAAAAGTAATGCTGGTTCTCACTGCCTCCTGGAACCCTTTCAAATGCCACAGACAATTTGGCCCTCTCTGCTTTCCTGCGGACTCTATCCTCAAAAGCGCCTTTTTTCACTTTCGGCGCCCTCCGGTGGTAAAAAGACAAATGTCCAGCTTTTGCTGCCGCAGCAAAGGTGCCAGCGGGGAAAAGTAATGCTGGTTCTCACTGCCTCCTGGAACCCTTTCAAATGCCACAGACAATTTGGCCCTCTCTGCTTTCCTGCGGACTCCATCCTCAAAAGCACCTGTTTTCGCTTTCGGCAGCCTCCGGAGCAAAAAAGACAAACGTCCAGCTTTTGCTGCCACAGCAAAGGTGCCAGCGGGGAAAAGTAATGCTGGTTCTCACTGCCTCCTGGAACCTCTTCAAATGCCACAGACAATTTGGCCCTCTCTGCTTTCCTGCGGACTCCATCCTCAAAAGCACCTATTTTCGCTTTCGGCAGCCTCCGGAGCAAAAGAGACAAACGTCCAGCTTTTGCTGCCACAGCAAAGGTGCCAGCGGGGAAAAGTAATGCTGGTTCTCACTGCCTCCTGGAACCCTTTCAAATGCCACAGACAATTTGGCCCTCTCTGCTTTCCTGTGGACTCCATCCTCAAAAGCACCTGTTTTCGCTTTCGGCAGCCTCCGGAGCAAAAAAGACAAACGTCCAGCTTTTGCTGCCACAGCAAAGGTGCCAGCGGGGAAAAGTAATGCTGGTTCTCACTGCCTCCTGGAACCCTTTCAAATGCCACAGACAATTTGGCCCTCTCTGCTTTCCTGCGGACTCCATCCTCAAAAGCACCTCTTTTCGCTTTCGGCAGCCTCCGGAGCAAAAAAGACAAACGTCCAGCTTTTGCTGCCACAGCAAAGGTGCCAGCGGGGAAAAGTAATGCTGGTTCTCACTGCCTCCTGGAACCTCTTCAAATGCCCCAGACAATTTGGCCCTCTCTGCTTTCCTGCGGACTCCATCCTCAAAAGCACCTGTTTTCGCTTTCGGCAGCCTCCGGAGCAAAAAAGACAAACGTCCAGCTTTTGCTGCCACAGCAAAGGTGCCAGCGGGGAAAAGTAATGCTGGTTCTCACTGCCTCCTGGAACCTCTTCAAATGCCACAGACAATTTGGCCCTCTCTGCTTTCCTGCGGACTCCATCCTCAAAAGCACCTGTTTTCGCTTTCGGCAACCTCTGGAGCAAAAAAGACAAACGTCCAGCTTTTGCTGCCACAGCAAAGGTGCCAGCGGGGAAAAGTAATGCTGGTTCTCACTGCCTCCTGGAACCTCTTCAAATGACCCAGACAATTTGGCCCTCTCTGCTTTCCTGCGGACTCCATCCTCAAAAGCACCTGTTTTCGCTTTTGGCAACCTCCGGAGCAAAAAAGACAAACGTCCAGCTTTTGCTGCCACAGCAAAGGTGCCAGCGGGGAAAAGTAATGCTGGTTCTCACTGCCTCCTGGAACCCTTTCAAATGCCCCAGACAATTTGGCCCTCTCTGCTTTCCTGCGGACTCCATCCTCAAAAGCAGCTGTTTTCGCTTTCGGCAGCCTCCGGAGCAAAAAAGACAAACGTCCAGCTTTTGCTGCCACAGCAAAGGTGCCAGCGGGGAAAAGTAATGCTGGTTCTCACTGCCTCCTGGAACCCTTTCAAATGCCACAGACAATTTGGCCCTCTCTGCTTTCCTGCGGACTCCATCCTCAAAAGCAGCTGTTTTCGCTTTCGGCAGCCTCCGGAGCAAAAAAGACAAACGTCCAGCTTTTGCTGCCACAGCAAAGGTGCCAGCGGGGAAAAGTAATGCTGGTTCTCACTGCCTCCTGGAACCTCTTCAAATGCCACAGACAATTTGGCCCTCTCTGCTTTCCTGCGGACTCCATCCTCAAAAGCACCTATTTTCGCTTTCGGCAGCCTCCGGAGCAAAAGAGACAAACGTCCAGCTTTTGCTGCCACAGCAAAGGTGCCAGCGGGGAAAAGTAATGCTGGTTCTCACTGCCTCCTGGAACCCTTTCAAATGCCACAGACAATTTGGCCCTCTCTGCTTTCCTGTGGACTCCATCCTCAAAAGCACCTGTTTTCGCTTTCGGCAGCCTCCGGAGCAAAAAAGACAAACGTCCAGCTTTTGCTGCCACAGCAAAGGTGCCAGCGGGGAAAAGTAATGCTGGTTCTCACTGCCTCCTGGAACCCTTTCAAATGCCACAGACAATTTGGCCCTCTCTGCTTTCCTGCGGACTCCATCCTCAAAAGCACCTGTTTTCGCTTTCGGCAGCCTCCGGAGCAAAAAAGACAAACGTCCAGCTTTTGCTGCCACAGCAAAGGTGCCAGCGGGGAAAAGTAATGCTGGTTCTCACTGCCTCCTGGAACCTCTTCAAATGCCCCAGACAATTTGGCCCTCTCTGCTTTCCTGCGGACTCCATCCTCAAAAGCACCTGTTTTCGCTTTCGGCAGCCTCCGGAGCAAAAAAGACAAACGTCCAGCTTTTGCTGCCACAGCAAAGGTGCCAGCGGGGAAAAGTAATGCTGGTTCTCACTGCCTCCTGGAACCTCTTCAAATGCCACAGACAATTTGGCCCTCTCTGCTTTCCTGCGGACTCCATCCTCAAAAGCACCTGTTTTCGCTTTCGGCAACCTCTGGAGCAAAAAAGACAAACGTCCAGCTTTTGCTGCCACAGCAAAGGTGCCAGCGGGGAAAAGTAATGCTGGTTCTCACTGCCTCCTGGAACCTCTTCAAATGACCCAGACAATTTGGCCCTCTCTGCTTTCCTGCGGACTCCATCCTCAAAAGCACCTGTTTTCGCTTTTGGCAACCTCCGGAGCAAAAAAGACAAACGTCCAGCTTTTGCTGCCTCAGCAAAGGTGCCAGCGGGGAAAAGTAATGCTGGTTCTCACTGCCTCCTGGAACCCTTTCAAATGCCACAGACAATTTGGCCCTCTCTGCTTTCCTGCGGACTCCATCCTCAAAAGCACCTGTTTTCGCTTTCGGCAGCCTCCGGAGCAAAAAAGACAAACGTCCAGCTTTTGCTGCCACAGCAAAGGTGCCAGCGGGGAAAAGTAATGCTGGTTCTCACTGCCTCCTGGAACCCTTTCAAATGCCACAGACAATTTGGCCCTCTCTGCTTTCCTGCGGACTCCATCCTCAAAAGCACCTGTTTTCGCTTTCGGCAGCCTCCGGAGCAAAAAAGACAAACGTCCAGCTTTTGCTGCCACAGCAAAGGTGCCAGCGGGGAAAAGTAATGCTGGTTCTCACTGCCTCCTGGAACCCTTTCAAATGCCCCAGACAATTAAGCCCTCTCTGCTTTCCTGCGGACTCTATCCTCAAAAGCGCCTTTTTTCACTTTCGGCGCCCTCCGGTGGTAAAAAGACAAACGTCCAGCTTTTGCTGCCACAGCAAAGGTGCCAGCGAAGAAAAGTGATGCTGGTTCTCACTGCCTCCTGGAACTCTTTCAAATGCCACAGACAATTTGGCCCTCTCTGCTTTCCTGTGGACTCCATCCTCAAAAGCACCTGTTTTCGCTTTCGGCAGCCTCCGGAGCAAAAAAGACAAACGTCCAGCTTTTGCTGCCACAGCAAAGGTGCCAGCGGGGAAAAGTAATGCTGGTTCTCACTGCCTCCTGGAACCTGTTCAAATGCCCCAGACAATTTGGCCCTCTCTGCTTTCCTGTGGACTCCATCCTCAAAAGCACCTGTTTTCGCTTTCGGCAGCCTCCGGAGCAAAAAAGACAAACGTCCAGCTTTTGCTGCCACAGCAAAGGTGCCAGCGGGGAAAAGTAATGCTGGTTCTCACTGCCTCCTGGAACCCTTTCAAATGCCCCAGACAATTAAGCCCTCTCTGCTTTCCTGCGGACTCTATCCTCAAAAGCGCCTTTTTTCACTTTGGGCGCCCTCCGGTGGTAAAAAAACAAACGTCCAGCTTTTGCTGCCACAGCAAAGGTCCCAGCGGGGAAAAGTGATGCTGGTTCTCACTGCCTCCTGGAACTCTTTCAAATGCCACAGACAATTTGGCCCTCTCTGCTTTCCTGCGGACTCCATCCTCAAAAGCACCTATTTTCGCTTTCGGCAGCCTCCGGAGCAAAAGAGACAAACGTCCAGCTTTTGCTGCCACAGCAAAGGTGCCAGCGGGGAAAAGTAATGCTGGTTCTCACTGCCTCCTGGAACCCTTTCAAATGCCACAGACAATTTGGCCCTCTCTGCTTTCCTGCGGACTCCATCCTCAAAAGAACCTGTTTTCGCTTTCGGCAGCCTCCGGAGCAAAAAAGACAAACGTCCAGCTTTTGCTGCCACAGCAAAGGTGCCAGCGGGGAAAAGTAATGCTGGTTCTCACTGCCTCCTGGAACCCTTTCAAATGCCACAGACAATTTGGCCCTCTCTGCTTTCCTGTGGACTCCATCCTCAAAAGCACCTGTTTTCGCTTTCGGCAGCCTCCGGAGCAAAAAAGACAAACGTCCAGCTTTTGCTGCCACAGCAAAGGTGCCAGCGGGGAAAAGTAATGCTGGTTCTCACTGCCTCCTGGAACCTCTTCAAATGCCACAGACAATTTGGCCCTCTCTGCTTTCCTGCGGACTCCATCCTCAAAAGCACCTGTTTTCGCTTTCGGCAGCCTCCGGAGCAAAAAAGACAAACGTCCAGCTTTTGCTGCCACAGCAAAGGTGCCAGCGGGGAAAAGTAATGCTGGTTCTCACTGCCTCCTGGAACCTCTTCAAATGCCACAGACAATTTGGCCCTCTCTGCTTTCCTGTGGATTCCATCCTCAAAAGCACCTGTTTTCGCTTTCGGCGCCCTCCGGAGCAAAAAAGACAAACGTCCAGCTTTTGCTGCCACAGCAAAGGTGCCAGCAGGGAAAAGTAATGCTGGTTCTCACTGCCTCCTGGAACTCCTTCAAATGCCACAGACAATTTGGCCCTCTCTGCTTTCCTGCGGACTCCATCCTCAAAAGCACCTGTTTTCGCTTTCGGCAACCTCTGGAGCAAAAAAGACAAACGTCCAGCTTTTGCTGCCACAGCAAAGGTGCCAGCGGGGAAAAGTAATGCTGGTTCTCACTGCCTCCTGGAACCTCTTCAAATGACCCAGACAATTTGGCCCTCTCTGCTTTCCTGCGGACTCCATCCTCAAAAGCACCTGTTTTCGCTTTTGGCAACCTCCGGAGCAAAAAAGACAAACGTCCAGCTTTTGCTGCCACAGCAAAGGTGCCAGCGGGGAAAAGTAATGCTGGTTCTCACTGCCTCCTGGAACCCTTTCAAATGCCACAGACAATTTGGCCCTCTCTGCTTTCCTGCGGACTCCATCCTCAAAAGCACCTGTTTTCGCTTTCGGCAGCCTCCGGAGCAAAAAAGACAAACGTCCAGCTTTTGCTGCCACAGCAAAGGTGCCAGCGGGGAAAAGTAATGCTGGTTCTCACTGCCTCCTGGAACCCTTTCAAATGCCACAGACAATTTGGCCCTCTCTGCTTTCCTGCGGACTCCATCCTCAAAAGCACCTGTTTTCGCTTTCGGCAGCCTCCGGAGCAAAAAAGACAAACGTCCAGCTTTTGCTGCCACAGCAAAGGTGCCAGCGGGGAAAAGTAATGCTGGTTCTCACTGCCTCCTGGAACCTCTTCAAATGCCCCAGACAATTTGGCCCTCTCTGCTTTGCTGCGGACTCCATCCTCAAAAGCACCTGTTTTCGCTTTTGGCAACCTCCGGAGCAAAAAAGACAAACGTCCAGCTTTTGCTGCCACAGCAAAGGTGCCAGCGGGGAAAAGTAATGCTGGTTCTCACTGCCTCCTGGAACCCTTTCAAATGCCCCAGACAATTAAGCCCTCTCTGCTTTCCTGCGGACTCTATCCTCAAAAGCGCCTTTTTTCACTTTCGGCGCCCTCCGGTGGTAAAAAGACAAACGTCCAGCTTTTGCTGCCACAGCAAAGGTGCCAGCGAAGAAAAGTGATGCTGGTTCTCACTGCCTCCTGGAACTCTTTCAAATGCCACAGACAATTTGGCCCTCTCTGCTTTCCTGCGGACTCCATCCTCAAAAGCACCTGTTTTCGCTTTCGGCAGCCTCCGGAGCAAAAAAGACAAACGTCCAGCTTTTGCTGCCACAGCAAAGGTGCCAGCGGGGAAAAGTAATGCTGGTTCTCACTGCCTCCTGGAACCTGTTCAAATGCCCCAGACAATTTGGCCCTCTCTGCTTTCCTGTGGACTCCATCCTCAAAAGCACCTGTTTTCGCTTTCGGCAGCCTCCGGAGCAAAAAAGACAAACGTCCAGCTTTTGCTGCCACAGCAAAGGTGCCAGCGGGGAAAAGTAATGCTGGTTCTCACTGCCTCCTGGAACCCTTTCAAATGCCCCAGACAATTAAGCCCTCTCTGCTTTCCTGCGGACTCTATCCTCAAAAGCGCCTTTTTTCACTTTCGGCGCCCTCCGGTGGTAAAAAGACAAACGTCCAGCTTTTGCTGCCACAGCAAAGGTCCCAGCGGGGAAAAGTGATGCTGGTTCTCACTGCCTCCTGGAACCCTTTCAAATGCCACAGACAATTTGGCCCTCTCTGCTTTCCTGCGGACTCCATCCTCAAAAGCACCTATTTTCGCTTTCGGCAGCCTCCGGAGCAAAACAGACAAACGTCCAGCTTTTGCTGCCACAGCAAAGGTGCCAGCGGGGAAAAGTAATGCTGGTTCTCACTGCCTCCTGGAACCCTTTCAAATGCCACAGACAATTTGGCCCTCTCTGCTTTCCTGTGGACTCCATCCTCAAAAGCACCTGTTTTCGCTTTCGGCAGCCTCCGGAGCAAAAAAGACAAACGTCCAGCTTTTGCTGCCACAGCAAAGGTGCCAGCGGGGAAAAGTAATGCTGGTTCTCACTGCCTCCTGGAACCCTTTCAAATGCCACAGACAATTTGGCCCTCTCTGCTTTCCTGTGGACTCCATCCTCAAAAGCACCTGTTTTCGCTTTCGGCAGCCTCCGGAGCAAAAAAGACAAACGTCCAGCTTTTGCTGCCACAGCAAAGGTGCCAGCGGGGAAAAGTAATGCTGGTTCTCACTGCCTCCTGGAACCTCTTCAAATGCCACAGACAATTTGGCCCTCTCTGCTTTCCTGCGGACTCCATCCTCAAAAGCACCTGTTTTCGCTTTCGGCAGCCTCCGGAGCAAAAAAGACAAATGTCCAGCTTTTGCTGCCACAGCAAAGGTGCCAGCGGGGAAAAGTAATGCTGGTTCTCACTGCCTCCTGGAACCCTTTCAAATGCCCCAGACAATTAAGCCCTCTCTGCTTTCCTGCGGACTCTATCCTCAAAAGCGCCTTTTTTCACTTTCGGCGCCCTCCGGTGGTAAAAAGACAAACGTCCAGCTTTTGCTGCCACAGCAAAGGTCCCAGCGGGGAAAAGTGATGCTGGTTCTCACTGCCTCCTGGAACTCTTTCAAATGCCACAGACAATTTGGCCCTCTCTGCTTTCCTGCGGACTCCATCCTCAAAAGCACCTATTTTCGCTTTCGGCAGCCTCCGGAGCAAAACAGACAAACGTCCAGCTTTTGCTGCCACAGCAAAGGTGCCAGCGGGGAAAAGTAATGCTGGTTCTCACTGCCTCCTGGAACCCTTTCAAATGCCACAGACAATTTGGCCCTCTCTGCTTTCCTGTGGACTCCATCCTCAAAAGCACCTGTTTTCGCTTTCGGCAGCCTCCGGAGCAAAAAAGACAAACGTCCAGCTTTTGCTGCCACAGCAAAGGTGCCAGCGGGGAAAAGTAATGCTGGTTCTCACTGCCTCCTGGAACCCTTTCAAATGCCACAGACAATTTGGCCCTCTCTGCTTTCCTGTGGACTCCATCCTCAAAAGCACCTGTTTTCGCTTTCGGCAGCCTCCGGAGCAAAAAAGACAAACGTCCAGCTTTTGCTGCCACAGCAAAGGTGCCAGCAGGGAAAAGTAATGCTGGTTCTCACTGCCTCCTGGAACCTCTTCAAATGCCACAGACAATTTGGCCCTCTCTGCTTTCCTGCGGACTCCATCCTCAAAAGCACCTTTTTTCGCTTTCGGCAGCCTCCGGAGCAAAAAAGACAAATGTCCAGCTTTTGCTGCCACAGCAAAGGTGCCAGCGGGGAAAAGTAATGCTGGTTCTCACTGCCTCCTGGAACCCTTTCAAATGCCACAGACAATTTGGCCCTCTCTGCTTTCCTGCGGACTCCATCCTCAAAAGCACCTGTTTTCGCTTTCGGCAGCCTCCGGAGCAAAAAAGACAAACGTCCAGCTTTTGCTGCCACAGCAAAGGTGCCAGCGGGGAAAAGTAATGCTGGTTCTCACTGCCTCCTGGAACCCTTTCAAATGCCACAGACAATTTGGCCCTCTCTGCTTTCCTGTGGACTCCATCCTCAAAAGCACCTGTTTTCGCTTTCGGCGCCCTCCGGAGCAAAAAAGACAAACGTCCAGCTTTTGCTGCCACAGCAAAGTTGCCAGCGGGGAAAAGTAATGCTGGTTCTCACTGCCTCCTGGAACCCTTTCAAATGCCACAGACAATTTGGCCCTCTCTGCTTTCCTGCGGACTCCATCCTCAAAAGCAGCTGTTTTCGCTTTCGGCAGCCTCCGGAGCAAAAAAGACAAACGTCCAGCTTTTGCTGCCACAGCAAAGGTGCCAGCGGGGAAAAGTAATGCTGGTTCTCACTGCCTCCTGGAACCTCTTCAAATGCCACAGACAATTTGGCCCTCTCTGCTTTGCTGCGGACTCCATCCTCAAAAGCACCTGTTTTCACTTTCGGCAGCCTCCGGAGCAAAAAAGACAAACGTCCAGCTTTTGCTGCCACAGCAAAGGTGCCAGCGGGGAAAAGTAATGCTGGTTCTCACTGCCTCCTGGAACCTCTTCAAATGCCCCAGACAATTTGGCCCTCTCTGCTTTCCTGCGGACTCCATCCTCAAAAGCACCTGTTTTCGCTTTCGGCAGCCTCCGGAGCAAAAAAGACAAACGTCCAGCTTTTGCTGCCACAGCAAAGGTGCCAGCGGGGAAAAGTAATGCTGGTTCTCACTGCCTCCTGGAACCCTTTCAAATGCCACAGACAATTTGGCCCTCTCTGCTTTCCTGCGGACTCTATCCTCAAAAGCGCCTTTTTTCACTTTCGGCGCCCTCCGGTGGTAAAAAGACAAATGTCCAGCTTTTGCTGCCGCAGCAAAGGTGCCAGCGGGGAAAAGTAATGCTGGTTCTCACTGCCTCCTGGAACTCTTTCAAATGCCACAGACAATTTGGCCCTCTCTGCTTTCCTGCGGACTCCATCCTCAAAAGAACCTGTTTTCGCTTTCGACGCCCTCCGGAGCAAAAAAGACAAACGTCCAGCTTTTGCTGCCACAGCAAAGGTGCCAGCAAGGAAATATGATGCTGGTCCTCACTGCCTCCTGGAACCTCTTTAAATGCCACAGACAATTTGGCCCTCTCTGCTTTCCTGCGGACTCCATCCTCAAAAGCACCTGTTTTCGCTTTCGGTAGCCTCCGGAGCAAAAAAGACAAACGTCCAGCTTTTGCTGCCACAACAAAGGTGCCAGCGGGGAAAAGTAATGCTGGTTCTCACTGCCTCCTGGAACCCTTTCAAATGCCACAGACAATTTGGCCCTCTCTGCTTTCCTGCGGACTCCATCCTCAAAAGCACCTGTTTTCGCTTTCGGCAGCCTCCGGAGCAAAAAAGACAAACGTCCAGCTTTTGCTGCCACAGCAAAGGTGCCAGCGGGGAAAAGTAATGCTGGTTCTCACTGCC
Organism: Vanellus vanellus; assembly: GCF_965231255.1. Classification (NCBI taxonomy): domain Eukaryota; kingdom Metazoa; phylum Chordata; class Aves; order Charadriiformes; family Charadriidae; genus Vanellus; species Vanellus vanellus. The sequence goes on from NW_028127473.1 coordinate 66,433, forward strand.
TCCTGGAACCCTTTCAAATGCCCCTGACAATTTGGCCCTCTCTGCTTTCCTGCGGACTCTATCCTCAAAAGCGCCTTTTTTCACTTTCGGCGCCCTCCGGTGGTAAAAAGACAAACGTCCAGCTTTTGCTGCCACAGCAAATGTGCCAGCGGGGAAAAGTAATGCTGGTTCTCACTGCCTCCTGGAACTCTTTCAAATGCCACAGACAATTTGGCCCTCTCTGCTTTCCTGCGGACTCCATCCTCAAAAGCACCTATTTTCGCTTTCGGCAGCCTCCGGAGCAAAAGAGACAAACGTCCAGCTTTTGCTGCCACAGCAAAGGTGCCAGCGGGGAAAAGTAATGCTGGTTCTCACTGCCTCCTGGAACCCTTTCAAATGCCACAGACAATTTGGCCCTCTCTGCTTTCCTGTGGACTCCATCCTCAAAAGCACCTGTTTTCGCTTTCGGCAGCCTCCGGAGCAAAAAAGACAAACGTCCAGCTTTTGCTGCCACAGCAAAGGTGCCAGCGGGGAAAAGTAATGCTGGTTCTCACTGCCTCCTGGAACCCTTTCAAATGCCACAGACAATTTGGCCCTCTCTGCTTTCCTGCGGACTCCATCCTCAAAAGCACCTGTTTTCGCTTTCGGCAGCCTCCGGAGCAAAAAAGACAAACGTCCAGCTTTTGCTGCCACAGCAAAGGTGCCAGCGGGGAAAAGTAATGCTGGTTCTCACTGCCTCCTGGAACCTCTTCAAATGCCCCAGACAATTTGGCCCTCTCTGCTTTCCTGCGGACTCCATCCTCAAAAGCACCTGTTTTCGCTTTCGGCAGCCTCCGGAGCAAAAAAGACAAACGTCCAGCTTTTGCTGCCACAGCAAAGGTGCCAGCGGGGAAAAGTAATGCTGGTTCTCACTGCCTCCTGGAACCTCTTCAAATGCCACAGACAATTTGGCCCTCTCTGCTTTCCTGCGGACTCCATCCTCAAAAGAACATATTTTTGCTTTCGGCGCCCTCCGGAGCAAAAAAGACAAACGTCCAGCTTTTGCTGCCACAGCAAAGGTGCCAGCAGGGAAAAGTAATGCTGGTTCTCACTGCCTCCTGGAACTCCTTCAAATGCCACAGACAATTTGGCCCTCTCTGCTTTCCTGCGGACTCCATCCTCAAAAGCACCTGTTTTCGCTTTCGGCAACCTCTGGAGCAAAAAAGACAAACGTCCAGCTTTTGCTGCCACAGCAAAGGTGCCAGCGGGGAAAAGTAATGCTGGTTCTCACTGCCTCCTGGAACCTCTTCAAATGCCCCAGACAATTTGGCCCTCTCTGCTTTCCTGCGGACTCCATCCTCAAAAGCACCTGTTTTCGCTTTTGGCAACCTCCGGAGCAAAAAAGACAAACGTCCAGCTTTTGCTGCCACAGCAAAGGTGCCAGCGGGGAAAAGTAATGCTGGTTCTCACTGCCTCCTGGAACCCTTTCAAATGCCCCAGACAATTAAGCCCTCTCTGCTTTCCTGCGGACTCTATCCTCAAAAGCGCCTTTATTCACTTTCGGCGCCCTCCGGTGGTAAAAAGACAAACGTCCAGCTTTTGCTGCCACAGCAAAGGTGCCAGCGAAGAAAAGTGATGCTGGTTCTCACTGCCTCCTGGAACTCTTTCAAATGCCACAGACAATTTGGCCCTCTCTGCTTTCCTGCGGACTCCATCCTCAAAAGCACCTGTTTTCGCTTTCGGCAGCCTCCGGAGCAAAAAAGACAAACGTCCAGCTTTTGCTGCCACAGCAAAGGTGCCAGCGGGGAAAAGTAATGCTGGTTCTCACTGCCTCCTGGAACCTGTTCAAATGCCCCAGACAATTTGGCCCTCTCTGCTTTCCTGTGGACTCCATCCTCAAAAGCACCTGTTTTCGCTTTCGGCAGCCTCCGGAGCAAAAAAGACAAACGTCCAGCTTTTGCTGCCACAGCAAAGGTGCCAGCGGGGAAAAGTAATGCTGGTTCTCACTGCCTCCTGGAACCCTTTCAAATGCCCCAGACAATTAAGCCCTCTCTGCTTTCCTGCGGACTCTATCCTCAAAAGCGCCTTTTTTCACTTTCGGCGCCCTCCGGTGGTAAAAAGACAAACGTCCAGCTTTTGCTGCCACAGCAAAGGTGCCAGCGAAGAAAAGTGATGCTGGTTCTCACTGCCTCCTGGAACTCTTTCAAATGCCACAGACAATTTGGCCCTCTCTGCTTTCCTGCGGACTCCATCCTCAAAAGCACCTGTTTTCGCTTTCGGCAGCCTCCGGAGCAAAAAAGACAAACGTCCAGCTTTTGCTGCCACAGCAAAGGTGCCAGCGGGGAAAAGTAATGCTGGTTCTCACTGCCTCCTGGAACCCTTTCAAATGCCACAGACAATTTGGCCCTCTCTGCTTTCCTGCGGACTCCATCCTCAAAAGAACCTATTTTCCCTTTCGGCGCCCTCCGGAGCAAAAAAGACAAACGTCCAGCTTTTGCTGCCACAGCAAAGGTGCCAGCGGGGAAAAGTAATGCTGGTTCTCACTGCCTCCTGGAACCCTTTCAAATGCCACAGACAATTTGGCCCTCTCTGCTTTCCTGCGGACTCCATCCTCAAAAGCACCTGTTTTCGCTTTCGGCAGCCTCCGGAGCAAAAAAGACAAACGTCCAGCTTTTGCTGCCACTGCAAAGGTGCCAGCGGGGAAAAGTAATGCTGGTTCTCACTGCCTCCTGGAACCCTTTCAAATGCCACAGACAATTTGGCCCTCTCTGCTTTCCTGCAGACTCCATCCTCAAAAGCACCTGTTTTCGCTTTCGGCAGCCTCCGGAGCAAAAAAGACAAACGTCCAGCTTTTGCTGCCACAGCAAAGGTGCCAGCGGGGAAAAGTAATGCTGGTTCTCACTGCCTCCTGGAACCTCTTCAAATGCCACAGACAATTTGGCCCTCTCTGCTTTGCTGCGGACTCCATCCTCAAAAGCACCTGTTTTCACTTTCGGCAGCCTCCGGAGCAAAAAAGACAAACGTCCAGCTTTTGCTGCCACAGCAAAGGTGCCAGCGGGGAAAAGTAATGCTGGTTCTCACTGCCTCCTGGAACCCTTTCAAATGCCCCAGACAATTTGGCCCTCTCTGCTTTCCTGCGGACTCCATCCTCAAAAGCACCTGTTTTCGCTTTCGGCAGCCTCCGGAGCAAAAAAGACAAACGTCCAGCTTTTGCTGCCACAGCAAAGGTGCCAGCGGGGAAAAGTAATGCTGGTTCTCACTGCCTCCTGGAACCCTTTCAAATGCCCCAGACAATTTGGCCCTCTCTGCTTTCCTGCGGACTCCATCCTCAAAAGCAGCTGTTTTCGCTTTCGGCAGCCTCCGGTGCAAAAAAGACAAACGTCCAGCTTTTGCTGCCACAGCAAAGGTGCCAGCGGGGAAAAGTAATGCTGGTTCTCACTGCCTCCTGGAACCCTTTCAAATGCCACAGACAATTTGGCCCTCTCTGCTTTCCTGCGGACTCCATCCTCAAAAGCACCTGTTTTCGCTTTCGGCAGCCTCCGGAGCAAAAAAGACAAACGTCCAGCTTTTGCTGCCACAGCAAAGGTGCCAGCGGGGAAAAGTAATGCTGGTTCTCACTGCCTCCTGGAACCTCTTCAAATGCCACAGACAATTTGGCCCTCTCTGCTTTGCTGCGGACTCCATCCTCAAAAGCACCTGTTTTCACTTTCGGCAGCCTCCGGAGCAAAAAAGACAAACGTCCAGCTTTTGCTGCCACAGCAAAGGTGCCAGCGGGGAAAAGTAATGCTGGTTCTCACTGCCTCCTGGAACCTCTTCAAATGCCCCAGACAATTTGGCCCTCTCTGCTTTCCTGTGGACTCCATCCTCAAAAGCACCTGTTTTCGCTTTCGGCAGCCTCCGGAGCAAAAAAGACAAACGTCCAGCTTTTGCTGCCACAGCAAAGGTGCCAGCGGGGAAAAGTAATGCTGGTTCTCACTGCCTCCTGGAACCCTTTCAAATGCCACAGACAATTTGGCCCTCTCTGCTTTCCTGCGGACTCTATCCTCAAAAGCGCCTTTTTTCACTTTCGGCGCCGTCCGGTGGTAAAAAGACAAACGTCCAGCTTTTGCTGCCGCAGCAAAGGTGCCAGCGGGGAAAAGTAATGCTGGTTCTCACTGCCTCCTGGAACTCTTTCAAATGCCACAGACAATTTGGCCCTCTCTGCTTTCCTGCGGACTCCATCCTCAAAAGAACCTGTTTTCGCTTTCGACGCCCTCCGGAGCAAAAAAGACAAACGTCCAGCTTTTGCTGCCACAGCAAAGGTGCCAGCAAGGAAATATGATGCTGGTCCTCACTGCCTCCTGGAACCTCTTTAAATGCCACAGACAATTTGGCCCTCTCTGCTTTCCTGCGGACTCCATCCTCAAAAGCACCTGTTTTCGCTTTCGGTAGCCTCCGGAGCAAAAAAGACAAACGTCCAGCTTTTGCTGCCACAACAAAGGTGCCAGCGGGGAAAAGTAATGCTGGTTCTCACTGCCTCCTGGAACTCTTTCAAATGCCACAGACAATTTGGCCCTCTCTGCTTTCCTGCGGACTCTATCCTCAAAAGCGCCTTTTTTCACTTTCGGCGCCCTCCGGTGGTAAAAAGACAAACGTCCAGCTTTTGCTGCCACAGCAAATGTGCCAGCGGGGAAAAGTAATGCTGGTTCTCACTGCCTCCTGGAACCCTTTCAAATGCCACCGACAATTTGGCCCTCTCTGCTTTCCTGCGGACTCCATCCTCAAAAGCACCTATTTTCGCTTTCGGCAGCCTCCGGAGCAAAAGAGACAAACGTCCAGCTTTTGCTGCCACAGCAAAGGTGCCAGCGGGGAAAAGTAATGCTGGTTCTCACTGCCTCCTGGAACCCTTTCAAATGCCACAGACAATTTGGCCCTCTCTGCTTTCCTGTGGACTCCATCCTCAAAAGCACCTGTTTTCACTTTCGGCAGCCTCCGGAGCAAAAAAGACAAACGTCCAGCTTTTGCTGCCACAGCAAAGGTGCCAGCGGGGAAAAGTAATGCTGGTTCTCACTGCCTCCTGGAACCCTTTCAAATGCCACAGACAATTTGGCCCTCTCTGCTTTCCTGCGGACTCCATCCTCAAAAGCACCTGTTTTCGCTTTCGGCAGCCTCCGCAGCAAAAAAGACAAACGTCCAGCTTTTGCTGCCACAGCAAAGGTGCCAGCGGGGAAAAGTAATGCTGGTTCTCACTGCCTCCTGGAACCCTTTCAAATGCCCCAGACAATTTGGCCCTCTCTGCTTTCCTGCGGACTCCAACCTCAAAAGCACCTGTTTTCGCTTTCGGCAGCCTCCGGAGCAAAAAAGACAAACGTCCAGCTTTTGCTGCCACAGCAAAGGTGCCAGCGGGGAAAAGTAATGCTGGTTCTCACTGCCTCCTGGAACCCTTTCAAATGCCACAGACAATTTGGCCCTCTCTGCTTTCCTGCGGACTCCATCCTCAAAAGCACCTGTTTTCGCTTTCGGCAGCCTCCGGAGCAAAAAAGACAAACGTCCAGCTTTTGCTGCCACAGCAAAGGTGCCAGCGGGGAAAAGTAATGCTGGTTCTCACTGCCTCCTGGAACCCTTTCAAATGCCACAGACAATTTGGCCCTCTCTGCTTTCCTGCGGACTCCATCCTCAAAAGAACCTATTTTCCCTTTCGGCGCCCTCCGGAGCAAAAAAGACAAACGTCCAGCTTTTGCTGCCACAGCAAAGGTGCCAGCGGGGAAAAGTAATGCTGGTTCTCACTGCCTCCTGGAACCCTTTCAAATGCCCCAGACAATTTGGCCCTCTCTGCTTTCCTGCGGACTCCATCCTCAAAAGCAGCTGTTTTCGCTTTCGGCAGCCTCCGGAGCAAAAAAGACAAACGTCCAGCTTTTGCTGCCACAGCAAAGGTGCCAGCGGGGAAAAGTAATGCTGGTTCTCACTGCCTCCTGGAACCCTTTCAAATGCCCCAGACAATTTGGCCCTCTCTGCTTTCCTGCGGACTCCATCCTCAAAAGCACCTGTTTTCGCTTTCGGCAGCCTCCGGAGCAAAAAAGACAAACGTCCAGCTTTTGCTGCCACAGCAAAGGTGCCAGCGGGGAAAAGTAATGCTGGTTCTCACTGCCTCCTGGAACCTCTTCAAATGCCACAGACAATTTGGCCCTCTCTGCTTTCCTGCGGACTCCATCCTCAAAAGCACCTGTTTTCACTTTCGGCAGCCTCCGGAGCAAAAAAGACAAACGTCCAGCTTTTGCTGCCACAGCAAAGGTGCCAGCGGGGAAAAGTAATGCTGGTTCTCACTGCCTCCTGGAACCTCTTCAAATGCCCCAGACAATTTGGCCCTCTCTGCTTTCCTGTGGACTCCATCCTCAAAAGCACCTGTTTTCGCTTTCGGCAGCCTCCGGAGCAAAAAAGACAAACGTCCAGCTTTTGCTGCCACAGCAAAGGTGCCAGCGGGGAAAAGTAATGCTGGTTCTCACTGCCTCCTGGAACCCTTTCAAATGCCACAGACAATTTGGCCCTCTCTGCTTTCCTGCGGACTCTATCCTCAAAAGCGCCTTTTTTCACTTTCGGCGCCCTCTGGTGGTAAAAAGACAAACGTCCAGCTTTTGCTGCCGCAGCAAAGGTGCCAGCGGGGAAAAGTAATGGTGGTTCTCACTGCCTCCTGGAACTCTTTCAAATGCCACAGACAATTTGGCCCTCTCTGCTTTCCTGCGGACTCCATCCTCAAAAGAACCTGTTTTCGCTTTCGACGCCCTCCGGAGCAAAAAAGACAAACGTCCAGCTTTTGCTGCCACAGCAAAGGTGCCAGCAAGGAAATATGATGCTGGTCCTCACTGCCTCCTGGAACCTCTTTAAATGACCCAGACAATTTGGCCCTCTCTGCTTTCCTGCGGACTCCATCCTCAAAAGCACCTGTTTTCGCTTTCGGTAGCCTCCGGAGCAAAAAAGACAAACGTCCAGCTTTTGCTGCCACAACAAAGGTGCCAGCGGGGAAAAGTAATGCTGGTTCTCACTGCCTCCTGGAACCCTTTCAAATGCCACAGACAATTTGGCCCTCTCTGCTTTCCTGCGGACTCCATCCTCAAAAGCACCTGTTTTCGCTTTCGGCAGCCTCCGGAGCAAAAAAGACAAACGTCCAGCTTTTGCTGCCACAGCAAAGGTGCCAGCGGGGAAAAGTAATGCTGGTTCTCACTTCCTCCTGGAACCCTTTCAAATGCCCCTGACAATTTGGCCCTCTCTGCTTTCCTGCGGACTCTATCCTCAAAAGCGCCTTTTTTCACTTTCGGCGCCCTCCGGTGGTAAAAAGACAAACGTCCAGCTTTTGCTGCCACAGCAAATGTGCCAGCGGGGAAAAGTAATGCTGGTTCTCACTGCCTCCTGGAACCCTTTCAAATGCCACAGACAATTTGGCCCTCTCTGCTTTCCTGCGGACTCCATCCTCAAAAGCACCTATTTTCGCTTTCGGCAGCCTCCGGAGCAAAAGAGACAAACGTCCAGCTTTTGCTGCCACAGCAAAGGTGCCAGCGGGGAAAAGTAATGCTGGTTCTCACTGCCTCCTGGAACCCTTTCAAATGCCACAGACAATTTGGCCCTCTCTGCTTTCCTGTGGACTCCATCCTCAAAAGCACCTGTTTTCGCTTTCGGCAGCCTCCGGAGCAAAAAAGACAAACGTCCAGCTTTTGCTGCCACAGCAAAGGTGCCAGCGGGGAAAAGTAATGCTGGTTCTCACTGCCTCCTGGAACCCTTTCAAATGCCACAGACAATTTGGCCCTCTCTGCTTTCCTGCGGACTCCATCCTCAAAAGCACCTGTTTTCGCTTTCGGCAGCCTCCGGAGCAAAAAAGACAAACGTCCAGCTTTTGCTGCCACAGCAAAGGTGCCAGCGGGGAAAAGTAATGCTGGTTCTCACTGCCTCCTGGAACCTCTTCAAATGCCCCAGACAATTTGGCCCTCTCTGCTTTCCTGCGGACTCCATCCTCAAAAGCACCTGTTTTCGCTTTCGGCAGCCTCCGGAGCAAAAAAGACAAACGTCCAGCTTTTGCTGCCACAGCAAAGGTGCCAGCGGGGAAAAGTAATGCTGGTTCTCACTGCCTCCTGGAACCCTTTCAAATGCCACAGACAATTTGGCCCTCTCTGCTTTCCTGCGGACTCCATCCTCAAAAGAACCTATTTTTGCTTTCGGCGCCCTCCGGAGCAAAAAAGACAAACGTCCAGCTTTTGCTGCCACAGCAAAGGTGCCAGCAGGGAAAAGTAATGCTGGTTCTCACTGCCTCCTGGAACTCCTTCAAATGCCACAGACAATTTGGCCCTCTCTGCTTTCCTGCGGACTCCATCCTCAAAAGCACCTGTTTTCGCTTTCGGCAACCTCCGGAGCAAAAAAGACAAACGTCCAGCTTTTGCTGCCACAGCAAAGGTGCCAGCGGGGAAAAGTAATGCTGGTTCTCACTGCCTCCTGGAACCCTTTCAAATGCCACAGACAATTTGGCCCTCTCTGCTTTCCTGTGGACTCCATCCTCAAAAGCACCTGTTTTCGCTTTCGGCAGCCTCCGGAGCAAAAAAGACAAACGTCCAGCTTTTGCTGCCACAGCAAAGGTGCCAGCGGGGAAAAGTAATGCTGGTTCTCACTGCCTCCTGGAACCTCTTCAAATGCCACAGACAATTTGGCCCTCTCTGCTTTCCTGCGGACTCCATCCTCAAAAGCACCTGTTTTCGCTTTTGGCAACCTCCGGAGCAAAAAAGACAAACGTCCAGCTTTTGCTGCCACAGCAAAGGTGCCAGCGGGGAAAAGTAATGCTGGTTCTCACTGCCTCCTGGAACCCTTTCAAATGCCCCAGACAATTAAGCCCTCTCTGCTTTCCTGCGGACTCTATCCTCAAAAGCGCCTTTTTTCACTTTCGGCGCCCTCCGGTGGTAAAAAGACAAACGTCCAGCTTTTGCTGCCACAGCAAAAGTGCCAGCGAAGAAAAGTGATGCTGGTTCTCACTGCCTCCTGGAACTCTTTCAAATGCCACAGACAATTTGGCCCTCTCTGCTTTCCTGCGGACTCCATCCTCAAAAGCACCTGTTTTCGCTTTCGGCAGCCTCCGGAGCAAAAAAGACAAACGTCCAGCTTTTGCTGCCACAGCAAAGGTGCCAGCGGGGAAAAGTAATGCTGGTTCTCACTGCCTCCTGGAACCTCTTCAAATGCCCCAGACAATTTGGCCCTCTCTGCTTTCCTGTGGACTCCATCCTCAAAAGCACCTGTTTTCGCTTTCGGCAGCCTCCGGAGCAAAAAAGACAAACGTCCAGCTTTTGCTGCCACAGCAAAGGTGCCAGCGGGGAAAAGTAATGCTGGTTCTCACTGCCTCCTGGAACCCTTTCAAATGCCCCAGACAATTAAGCCCTCTCTGCTTTCCTGCGGACTCTATCCTCAAAAGCGCCTTTTTTCACTTTCGGCGCCCTCCGGTGGTAAAAAGACAAACGTCCAGCTTTTGCTGCCACAGCAAAGGTGCCAGCGAAGAAAAGTGATGCTGGTTCTCACTGCCTCCTGGAACTCTTTCAAATGCCACAGACAATTTGGCCCTCTCTGCTTTCCTGCGGACTCCATCCTCAAAAGCACCTGTTTTCGCTTTCGGCAGCCTCCGGAGCAAAAAAGACAAACGTCCAGCTTTTGCTGCCACAGCAAAGGTGCCAGCGGGGAAAAGTAATGCTGGTTCTCACTGCCTCCTGGAACCCTTTCAAATGCCACAGACAATTTGGCCCTCTCTGCTTTCCTGCGGACTCCATCCTCAAAAGAACCTATTTTCCCTTTCGGCGCCCTCCGGAGCAAAAAAGACAAACGTCCAGCTTTTGCTGCCACAGCAAAGGTGCCAGCGGGGAAAAGTAATGCTGGTTCTCACTGCCTCCTGGAACCCTTTCAAATGCCACAGACAATTTGGCCCTCTCTGCTTTCCTGCGGACTCCATCCTCAAAAGCACCTGTTTTCGCTTTCGGCAGCCTCCGGAGCAAAAAAGACAAACGTCCAGCTTTTGCTGCCACAGCAAAGGTGCCAGCGGGGAAAAGTAATGCTGGTTCTCACTGCCTCCTGGAACCTCTTCAAATGCCACAGACAATTTGGCCCTCTCTGCTTTGCTGCGGACTCCATCCTCAAAAGCACCTGTTTTCACTTTCGGCAGCCTCCGGAGCAAAAAAGACAAACGTCCAGCTTTTGCTGCCACAGCAAAGGTGCCAGCGGGGAAAAGTAATGCTGGTTCTCACTGCCTCCTGGAACCTCTTCAAATGCCCCAGACAATTTGGCCCTCTCTGCTTTCCTGTGGACTCCATCCTCAAAAGCACCTGTTTTCGCTTTCGGCAGCCTCCGGAGCAAAAAAGACAAACGTCCAGCTTTTGCTGCCACAGCAAAGGTGCCAGCGGGGAAAAGTAATGCTGGTTCTCACTGCCTCCTGGAACCCTTTCAAATGCCACAGACAATTTGGCCCTCTCTGCTTTTCTGCGGACTCCATCCTCAAAAGCACCTGTTTTCGCTTTCGGCAGCCTCCGGAGCAAAAAAGACAAACGTCCAGCTTTTGCTGCCACAGCAAAGGTGCCAGCGGGGAAAAGTAATGCTGGTTCTCACTGCCTCCTGGAACCTCTTCAAATGCCACAGACAATTTGGCCCTCTCTGCTTTGCTGCGGACTCCATCCTCAAAAGCACCTGTTTTCACTTTCGGCAGCCTCCGGAGCAAAAAAGACAAACGTCCAGCTTTTGCTGCCACAGCAAAGGTGCCAGCGGGGAAAAGTAATGCTGGTTCTCACTGCCTCCTGGAACCCTTTCAAATGCCCCAGACAATTTGGCCCTCTCTGCTTTCCTGCGGACTCCATCCTCAAAAGCACCTGTTTTCGCTTTCGGCAGCCTCCGGAGCAAAAAAGACAAACGTCCAGCTTTTGCTGCCACAGCAAAGGTGCCAGCGGGGAAAAGTAATGCTGGTTCTCACTGCCTCCTGGAACCCTTTCAAATGCCACAGACAATTTGGCCCTCTCTGCTTTCCTGCGGACTCCATCCTCAAAAGAACCTATTTTCCCTTTCGGCGCCCTCCGGAGCAAAAAAGACAAACGTCCAGCTTTTGCTGCCACAGCAAAGGTGCCAGCGGGGAAAAGTAATGCTGGTTCTCACTGCCTCCTGGAACCCTTTCAAATGCCACAGACAATTTGGCCCTCTCTGCTTTCCTGCGGACTCCATCCTCAAAAGCAGCTGTTTTCGCTTTCGGCAGCCTCCGGAGCAAAAAAGACAAACGTCCAGCTTTTGCTGCCACAGCAAAGGTGCCAGCGGGGAAAAGTAATGCTGGTTCTCACTGCCTCCTGGAACCCTTTCAAATGCCACAGACAATTTGGCCCTCTCTGCTTTCCTGCGGACTCCATCCTCAAAAGCACCTGTTTTCGCTTTCGGCAGCCTCCGGAGCAAAAAAGACAAACGTCCAGCTTTTGCTGCCACAGCAAAGGTGCCAGCGGGGAAAAGTAATGCTGGTTCTCACTGCCTCCTGGAACCTCTTCAAATGCCACAGACAATTTGGCCCTCTCTGCTTTGCTGCGGACTCCATCCTCAAAAGCACCTGTTTTCACTTTCGGCAGCCTCCGGAGCAAAAAAGACAAACGTCCAGCTTTTGCTGCCACAGCAAAGGTGCCAGCGGTGAAAAGTAATGCTGGTTCTCACTGCCTCCTGGAACCTCTTCAAATGCCCCAGACAATTTGGCCCTCTCTGCTTTCCTGTGGACTCCATCCTCAAAAGCACCTGTTTTCGCTTTCGGCAGCCTCCGGAGCAAAAAAGACAAACGTCCAGCTTTTGCTGCCACAGCAAAGGTGCCAGCGGGGAAAAGTAATGCTGGTTCTCACTGCCTCCTGGAACTCTTTCAAATGCCACAGACAATTTGGCCCTCTCTGCTTTCCTGCGGACTCCATCCTCAAAAGAACCTGTTTTCGCTTTCGACGCCCTCCGGAGCAAAAAAGACAAACGTCCAGCTTTTGCTGCCACAGCAAAGGTGCCAGCAAGGAAATATGATGCTGGTCCTCACTGCCTCCTGGAACCTCTTTAAATGCCACAGACAATTTGGCCCTCTCTGCTTTCCTGCGGACTCCATCCTCAAAAGCACCTGTTTTCGCTTTCGGTAGCCTCCGGAGCAAAAAAGACAAACGTCCAGCTTTTGCTGCCACAACAAAGGTGCCAGCGGGGAAAAGTAATGCTGGTTCTCACTGCCTCCTGGAACCCTTTCAAATGCCACAGACAATTTGGCCCTCTCTGCTTTCCTGCGGACTCCATCCTCAAAAGCACCTGTTTTCGCTTTCGGCAGCCTCCGGAGCAAAAAAGACAAACGTCCAGCTTTTGCTGCCACAGCAAAGGTGCCAGCGGGGAAAAGTAATGCTGGTTCTCACTTCCTCCTGGAACCCTTTCAAATGCCCCTGACAATTTGGCCCTCTCTGCTTTCCTGCGGACTCTATCCTCAAAAGCGCCTTTTTTCACTTTCGGCGCCCTCCGGTGGTAAAAAGACAAACGTCCAGCTTTTGCTGCCACAGCAAATGTGCCAGCGGGGAAAAGTAATGCTGGTTCTCACTGCCTCCTGGAACCCTTTCAAATGCCACAGACAATTTGGCCCTCTCTGCTTTCCTGCGGACTCCATCCTCAAAAGCACCTATTTTCGCTTTCGACGCCCTCCGGAGCAAAAGAGACAAACGTCCAGCTTTTGCTGCCACAGCAAAGGTGCCAGCGGGGAAAAGTAATGCTGGTTCTCACTGCCTCCTGGAACCCTTTCAAATGCCCCAGACAATTTGGCCCTCTCTGCTTTCCTGCGGACTCCATCCTCAAAAGCACCTGTTTTCGCTTTCGGCAGCCTCCGGAGCAAAAAAGACAAACGTCCAGCTTTTGCTGCCACAGCAAAGGTGCCAGCGGGGAAAAGTAATGCTGGTTCTCACTGCCTCCTGGAACCCTTTCAAATGCCACAGACAATTTGGCCCTCTCTGCTTTCCTGCGGACTCCATCCTCAAAAGCACCTGTTTTCGCTTTCGGCAGCCTCCGGAGCAAAAAAGACAAACGTCCAGCTTTTGCTGCCACAGCAAAGGTGCCAGCGGGGAAAAGTAATGCTGGTTCTCACTGCCTCCTGGAACCTCTTCAAATGCCCCAGACAATTTGGCCCTCTCTGCTTTCCTGCGGACTCCATCCTCAAAAGCACCTGTTTTCGCTTTCGGCAGCCTCCGGAGCAAAAAAGACAAACGTCCAGCTTTTGCTGCCACAGCAAAGGTGCCAGCGGGGAAAAGTAATGCTGGTTCTCACTGCCTCCTGGAACCCTTTCAAATGCCACAGACAATTTGGCCCTCTCTGCTTTCCTGCGGACTCCATCCTCAAAAGAACCTATTTTTGCTTTCGGCGCCCTCCGGAGCAAAAAAGACAAACGTCCAGCTTTTGCTGCCACAGCAAAGGTGCCAGCAGGGAAAAGTAATGCTGGTTCTCACTGCCTCCTGGAACTCCTTCAAATGCCACAGACAATTTGGCCCTCTCTGCTTTCCTGCGGACTCCATCCTCAAAAGCACCTGTTTTCGCTTTCGGCAACCTCCGGAGCAAAAAAGACAAACGTCCAGCTTTTGCTGCCACAGCAAAGGTGCCAGCGGGGAAAAGTAATGCTGGTTCTCACTGCCTCCTGGAACCCTTTCAAATGCCACAGACAATTTGGCCCTCTCTGCTTTCCTGTGGACTCCATCCTCAAAAGCACCTGTTTTCGCTTTCGGCAGCCTCCGGAGCAAAAACGACAAACGTCCAGCTTTTGCTGCCACAGCAAAGGTGCCAGCGGGGAAAAGTAATGCTGGTTCTCACTGCCTCCTGGAACCTCTTCAAATGCCCCAGACAATTTGGCCCTCTCTGCTTTCCTGTGGACTCCATCCTCAAAAGCACCTGTTTTCGCTTTCGGCAGCCTCCGGAGCAAAAAAGACAAACGTCCAGCTTTTGCTGCCACAGCAAAGGTGCCAGCGGGGAAAAGTAATGCTGGTTCTCACTGCCTCCTGGAACCCTTTCAAATGCCCCAGACAATTAAGCCCTCTCTGCTTTCCTGCGGACTCTATCCTCAAAAGCGCCTTTTTTCACTTTCGGCGCCCTCCGGTGGTAAAAAGACAAACGTCCAGCTTTTGCTGCCACAGCAAAAGTGCCAGCGAAGAAAAGTGATGCTGGTTCTCACTGCCTCCTGGAACTCTTTCAAATGCCACAGACAATTTGGCCCTCTCTGCTTTCCTGCGGACTCCATCCTCAAAAGCACCTGTTTTCGCTTTCGGCAGCCTCCGGAGCAAAAAAGACAAACGTCCAGCTTTTGCTGCCACAGCAAAGGTGCCAGCGGTGAAAAGTAATGCTGGTTCTCACTGCCTCCTGGAACCTCTTCAAATGCCCCAGACAATTTGGCCCTCTCTGCTTTCCTGTGGACTCCATCCTCAAAAGCACCTGTTTTCGCTTTCGGCAGCCTCCGGAGCAAAAAAGACAAACGTCCAGCTTTTGCTGCCACAGCAAAGGTGCCAGCGGGGAAAAGTAATGCTGGTTCTCACTGCCTCCTGGAACCCTTTCAAATGCCCCAGACAATTAAGCCCTCTCTGCTTTCCTGCGGACTCTATCCTCAAAAGCGCCTTTTTTCACTTTCGGCGCCCTCCGGTGGTAAAAAGACAAACGTCCAGCTTTTGCTGCCACAGCAAAGGTGCCAGCGGTGAAAAGTAATGCTGGTTCTCACTGCCTCCTGGAACTCTTTCAAATGCCACAGACAATTTGGCCCTCTCTGCTTTCCTGCGGACTCCATCCTCAAAAGAACCTATTTTCCCTTTCGGCGCCCTCCGGAGCAAAAAAGACAAACGTCCAGCTTTTGCTGCCACAGCAAAGGTGCCAGCGGGGAAAAGTAATGCTGGTTCTCACTGCCTCCTGGAACCCTTTCAAATGCCACAGACAATTTGGCCCTCTCTGCTTTCCTGCGGACTCCATCCTCAAAAGCACCTGTTTTCGCTTTCGGCAGCCTCCGGAGCAAAAAAGACAAACGTCCAGCTTTTGCTGCCACTGCAAAGGTGCCAGCGGGGAAAAGTAATGCTGGTTCTCACTGCCTCCTGGAACCCTTTCAAATGCCACAGACAATTTGGCCCTCTCTGCTTTTCTGCGGACTCCATCCTCAAAAGCACCTGTTTTCACTTTCGGCAGCCTCCGGAGCAAAAAAGACAAACGTCCAGCTTTTGCTGCCACAGCAAAGGTGCCAGCGGGGAAAAGTAATGCTGGTTCTCACTGCCTCCTGGAACCTCTTCAAATGCCACAGACAATTTGGCCCTCTCTGCTTTGCTGCGGACTCCATCCTCAAAAGCACCTGTTTTCACTTTCGGCAGCCTCCGGAGCAAAAAAGACAAACGTCCAGCTTTTGCTGCCACAGCAAAGGTGCCAGCGGGGAAAAGTAATGCTGGTTCTCACTGCCTCCTGGAACCCTTTCAAATGCCCCAGACAATTTGGCCCTCTCTGCTTTCCTGCGGACTCCATCCTCAAAAGCACCTGTTTTCGCTTTCGGCAGCCTCCGGAGCAAAAAAGACAAACGTCCAGCTTTTGCTGCCACAGCAAAGGTGCCAGCGGGGAAAAGTAATGCTGGTTCTCACTGCCTCCTGGAACCCTTTCAAATGCCACAGACAATTAAGCCCTCTCTGCTTTCCTGCGGACTCTATCCTCAAAAGCGCCTTTTTTCACTTTCGGCGCCCTCCGGTGGTAAAAAGACAAACGTCCAGCTTTTGCTGCCACAGCAAAGGTGCCAGCGGTGAAAAGTAATGCTGGTTCTCACTGCCTCCTGGAACTCTTTCAAATGCCACAGACAATTTGGCCCTCTCTGCTTTCCTGCGGACTCCATCCTCAAAAGAACCTATTTTCCCTTTCGGCGCCCTCCGGAGCAAAAAAGACAAACGTCCAGCTTTTGCTGCCACAGCAAAGGTGCCAGCGGGGAAAAGTAATGCTGGTTCTCACTGCCTCCTGGAACCCTTTCAAATGCCACAGACAATTTGGCCCTCTCTGCTTTCCTGCGGACTCCATCCTCAAAAGCACCTGTTTTCGCTTTCGGCAGCCTCCGGAGCAAAAAAGACAAACGTCCAGCTTTTGCTGCCACTGCAAAGGTGCCAGCGGGGAAAAGTAATGCTGGTTCTCACTGCCTCCTGGAACCCTTTCAAATGCCACAGACAATTTGGCCCTCTCTGCTTTTCTGCGGACTCCATCCTCAAAAGCACCTGTTTTCACTTTCGGCAGCCTCCGGAGCAAAAAAGACAAACGTCCAGCTTTTGCTGCCACAGCAAAGGTGCCAGCGGGGAAAAGTAATGCTGGTTCTCACTGCCTCCTGGAACCTCTTCAAATGCCACAGACAATTTGGCCCTCTCTGCTTTGCTGCGGACTCCATCCTCAAAAGCACCTGTTTTCACTTTCGGCGCCCTCCGGAGCAAAAAAGACAAACGTCCAGCTTTTGCTGCCACAGCAAAGGTGCCAGCGGGGAAAAGTAATGCTGGTTCTCACTGCCTCCTGGAACCCTTTCAAATGCCACAGACAATTTGGCCCTCTCTGCTTTCCTGCGGACTCCATCCTCAAAAGCACCTGTTTTCGCTTTCGGCAGCCTCCGGAGCAAAAAAGACAAACGTCCAGCTTTTGCTGCCACAGCAAAGGTGCCAGCGGGGAAAAGTAATGCTGGTTCTCACTGCCTCCTGGAACCCTTTCAAATGCCACAGACAATTTGGCCCTCTCTGCTTTCCTGCGGACTCCATCCTCAAAAGAACCTATTTTCCCTTTCGGCGCCCTCCGGAGCAAAAAAGACAAACGTCCAGCTTTTGCTGCCACAGCAAAGGTGCCAGCGGGGAAAAGTAATGCTGGTTCTCACTGCCTCCTGGAACCCTTTCAAATGCCACAGACAATTTGGCCCTCTCTGCTTTCCTGCGGACTCCATCCTCAAAAGCAGCTGTTTTCGCTTTCGGCAGCCTCCGGAGCAAAAAAGACAAACGTCCAGCTTTTGCTGCCACAGCAAAGGTGCCAGCGGGGAAAAGTAATGCTGGTTCTCACTGCCTCCTGGAACCCTTTCAAATGCCACAGACAATTTGGCCCTCTCTGCTTTCCTGCGGACTCCATCCTCAAAAGCACCTGTTTTCGCTTTCGGCAGCCTCCGGAGCAAAAAAGACAAACGTCCAGCTTTTGCTGCCACAGCAAAGGTGCCAGCGGGGAAAAGTAATGCTGGTTCTCACTGCCTCCTGGAACCTCTTCAAATGCCACAGACAATTTGGCCCTCTCTGCTTTGCTGCGGACTCCATCCTCAAAAGCACCTGTTTTCACTTTCGGCAGCCTCCGGAGCAAAAAAGACAAACGTCCAGCTTTTGCTGCCACAGCAAAGGTGCCAGCGGGGAAAAGTAATGCTGGTTCTCACTGCCTCCTGGAACCTCTTCAAATGCCCCAGACAATTTGGCCCTCTCTGCTTTCCTGTGGACTCCATCCTCAAAAGCACCTGTTTTCGCTTTCGGCAGCCTCCGGAGCAAAAAAGACAAACGTCCAGCTTTTGCTGCCACAGCAAAGGTGCCAGCGGGGAAAAGTAATGCTGGTTCTCACTGCCTCCTGGAACCCTTTCAAATGCCACAGACAATTTGGCCCTCTCTGCTTTCCTGCGGACTCTATCCTCAAAAGCGCCTTTTTTCACTTTCGGCGCCGTCCGGTGGTAAAAAGACAAACGTCCAGCTTTTGCTGCCGCAGCAAAGGTGCCAGCGGGGAAAAGTAATGCTGGTTCTCACTGCCTCCTGGAACTCTTTCAAATGCCACAGACAATTTGGCCCTCTCTGCTTTTCTGCGGACTCCATCCTCAAAAGCACCTGTTTTCGCTTTCGGCAGCCTCCGGAGCAAAAAAGACAAACGTCCAGCTTTTGCTGCCACAGCAAAGGTGCCAGCAAGGAAATATGATGCTGGTCCTCACTGCCTCCTGGAACCTCTTTAAATGCCACAGACAATTTGGCCCTCTCTGCTTTCCTGCGGACTCCATCCTCAAAAGCACCTGTTTTCGCTTTCGGTAGCCTCCGGAGCAAAAAAGACAAACGTCCAGCTTTTGCTGCCAC
Organism: Vanellus vanellus; assembly: GCF_965231255.1. Lineage (NCBI taxonomy): Eukaryota > Metazoa > Chordata > Aves > Charadriiformes > Charadriidae > Vanellus > Vanellus vanellus. Next base: position 84,468 of record NW_028127473.1, read on the forward strand.
AACAAAGGTGCCAGCGGGGAAAAGTAATGCTGGTTCTCACTGCCTCCTGGAACCCTTTCAAATGCCACAGACAATTTGGCCCTCTCTGCTTTCCTGCGGACTCCATCCTCAAAAGCACCTGTTTTCGCTTTCGGCAGCCTCCGGAGCAAAAAAGACAAACGTCCAGCTTTTGCTGCCACAGCAAAGGTGCCAGCGGGGAAAAGTAATGCTGGTTCTCACTGCCTCCTGGAACCCTTTCAAATGCCCCTGACAATTTGGCCCTCTCTGCTTTCCTGCGGACTCTATCCTCAAAAGCGCCTTTTTTCACTTTCGGCGCCCTCCGGTGGTAAAAAGACAAACGTCCAGCTTTTGCTGCCACAGCAAATGTGCCAGCGGGGAAAAGTAATGCTGGTTCTCACTGCCTCCTGGAACCCTTTCAAATGCCACAGACAATTTGGCCCTCTCTGCTTTCCTGCGGACTCCATCCTCAAAAGCACCTATTTTCGCTTTCGGCAGCCTCCGGAGCAAAAGAGACAAACGTCCAGCTTTTGCTGCCACAGCAAAGGTGCCAGCGGGGAAAAGTAATGCTGGTTCTCACTGCCTCCTGGAACCCTTTCAAATGCCACAGACAATTTGGCCCTCTCTGCTTTCCTGTGGACTCCATCCTCAAAAGCACCTGTTTTTCGCTTTCGGCAGCCTCCGGAGCAAAAAAGACAAACGTCCAGCTTTTGCTGCCACAGCAAAGGTGCCAGCGGGGAAAAGTAATGCTGGTTCTCACTGCCTCCTGGAACCCTTTCAAATGCCACAGACAATTTGGCCCTCTCTGCTTTCCTGCGGACTCCATCCTCAAAAGAACCTGTTTTCGCTTTCGGCAGCCTCCGGAGCAAAAAAGACAAACGTCCAGCTTTTGCTGCCACAGCAAAGGTGCCAGCGGGGAAAAGTAATGCTGGTTCTCACTGCCTCCTGGAACCTCTTCAAATGCCCCAGACAATTTGGCCCTCTCTGCTTTCCTGCGGACTCCATCCTCAAAAGCACCTGTTTTCGCTTTCGGCAGCCTCCGGAGCAAAAAAGACAAACGTCCAGCTTTTGCTGCCACAGCAAAGGTGCCAGCGGGGAAAGTAATGCTGGTTCTCACTGCCTCCTGGAACCCTTTCAAATGCCACAGACAATTTGGCCCTCTCTGCTTTCCTGCGGACTCCATCCTCAAAAGAACCTATTTTTGCTTTCGGCGCCCTCCGGAGCAAAAAAGACAAACGTCCAGCTTTTGCTGCCACAGCAAAGGTGCCAGCAGGGAAAAGTAATGCTGGTTCTCACTGCCTCCTGGAACTCCTTCAAATGCCACAGACAATTTGGCCCTCTCTGCTTTCCTGCGGACTCCATCCTCAAAAGCACCTGTTTTCGCTTTCGGCAACCTCCGGAGCAAAAAAGACAAACGTCCAGCTTTTGCTGCCACAGCAAAGGTGCCAGCGGGGAAAAGTAATGCTGGTTCTCACTGCCTCCTGGAACCCTTTCAAATGCCACAGACAATTTGGCCCTCTCTGCTTTCCTGCGGACTCCATCCTCAAAAGCACCTGTTTTCGCTTTCGGCAGCCTCCGGAGCAAAAACGACAAACGTCCAGCTTTTGCTGCCACAGCAAAGGTGCCAGCGGGGAAAAGTAATGCTGGTTCTCACTGCCTCCTGGAACCTCTTCAAATGCCCCAGACAATTTGGCCCTCTCTGCTTTCCTGCGGACTCCATCCTCAAAAGCACCTGTTTTCGCTTTTGGCAACCTCCGGAGCAAAAAAGACAAACGTCCAGCTTTTGCTGCCACAGCAAAGGTGCCAGCGGGGAAAAGTAATGCTGGTTCTCACTGCCTCCTGGAACCCTTTCAAATGCCCCAGACAATTAAGCCCTCTCTGCTTTCCTGCGGACTCTATCCTCAAAAGCGCCTTTTTTCACTTTCGGCGCCCTCCGGTGGTAAAAAGACAAACGTCCAGCTTTTGCTGCCACAGCAAAAGTGCCAGCGAAGAAAAGTGATGCTGGTTCTCACTGCCTCCTGGAACTCTTTCAAATGCCACAGACAATTTGGCCCTCTCTGCTTTCCTGCGGACTCCATCCTCAAAAGCACCTGTTTTCGCTTTCGGCAGCCTCCGGAGCAAAAAAGACAAACGTCCAGCTTTTGCTGCCACAGCAAAGGTGCCAGCGGTGAAAGTTAATGCTGGTTCTCACTGCCTCCTGGAACCTCTTCAAATGCCCCAGACAATTTGGCCCTCTCTGCTTTCCTGTGGACTCCATCCTCAAAAGCACCTGTTTTCGCTTTCGGCAGCCTCCGGAGCAAAAAAGACAAACGTCCAGCTTTTGCTGCCACAGCAAAGGTGCCAGCGGGGAAAAGTAATGCTGGTTCTCACTGCCTCCTGGAACCCTTTCAAATGCCCCAGACAATTAAGCCCTCTCTGCTTTCCTGCGGACTCTATCCTCAAAAGCGCCTTTTTTCACTTTCGGCGCCCTCCGGTGGTAAAAAGACAAACGTCCAGCTTTTGCTGCCACAGCAAAGGTGCCAGCGGTGAAAAGTAATGCTGGTTCTCACTGCCTCCTGGAACTCTTTCAAATGCCACAGACAATTTGGCCCTCTCTGCTTTCCTGCGGACTCCATCCTCAAAAGAACCTATTTTCCCTTTCGGCGCCCTCCGGAGCAAAAAAGACAAACGTCCAGCTTTTGCTGCCACAGCAAAGGTGCCAGCGGGGAAAAGTAATGCTGGTTCTCACTGCCTCCTGGAACCCTTTCAAATGCCACAGACAATTTGGCCCTCTCTGCTTTCCTGCGGACTCCATCCTCAAAAGCACCTGTTTTCGCTTTCGGCAGCCTCCGGAGCAAAAAAGACAAACGTCCAGCTTTTGCTGCCACTGCAAAGGTGCCAGCGGGGAAAAGTAATGCTGGTTCTCACTGCCTCCTGGAACCCTTTCAAATGCCACAGACAATTTGGCCCTCTCTGCTTTTCTGCGGACTCCATCCTCAAAAGCACCTGTTTTCACTTTCGGCAGCCTCCGGAGCAAAAAAGACAAACGTCCAGCTTTTGCTGCCACAGCAAAGGTGCCAGCGGGGAAAAGTAATGCTGGTTCTCACTGCCTCCTGGAACCTCTTCAAATGCCACAGACAATTTGGCCCTCTCTGCTTTGCTGCGGACTCCATCCTCAAAAGCACCTGTTTTCACTTTCGGCAGCCTCCGGAGCAAAAAAGACAAACGTCCAGCTTTTGCTGCCACAGCAAAGGTGCCAGCGGGGAAAAGTAATGCTGGTTCTCACTGCCTCCTGGAACCCTTTCAAATGCCCCAGACAATTTGGCCCTCTCTGCTTTCCTGCGGACTCCATCCTCAAAAGCACCTGTTTTCGCTTTCGGCAGCCTCCGGAGCAAAAAAGACAAACGTCCAGCTTTTGCTGCCACAGCAAAGGTGCCAGCGGGGAAAAGTAATGCTGGTTCTCACTGCCTCCTGGAACCCTTTCAAATGCCACAGACAATTAAGCCCTCTCTGCTTTCCTGCGGACTCTATCCTCAAAAGCGCCTTTTTTCACTTTCGGCGCCCTCCGGTGGTAAAAAGACAAACGTCCAGCTTTTGCTGCCACAGCAAAGGTGCCAGCGGTGAAAAGTAATGCTGGTTCTCACTGCCTCCTGGAACTCTTTCAAATGCCACAGACAATTTGGCCCTCTCTGCTTTCCTGCGGACTCCATCCTCAAAAGAACCTATTTTCCCTTTCGGCGCCCTCCGGAGCAAAAAAGACAAACGTCCAGCTTTTGCTGCCACAGCAAAGGTGCCAGCGGGGAAAAGTAATGCTGGTTCTCACTGCCTCCTGGAACCCTTTCAAATGCCACAGACAATTTGGCCCTCTCTGCTTTCCTGCGGACTCCATCCTCAAAAGCACCTGTTTTCGCTTTCGGCAGCCTCCGGAGCAAAAAAGACAAACGTCCAGCTTTTGCTGCCACTGCAAAGGTGCCAGCGGGGAAAAGTAATGCTGGTTCTCACTGCCTCCTGGAACCCTTTCAAATGCCACAGACAATTTGGCCCTCTCTGCTTTTCTGCGGACTCCATCCTCAAAAGCACCTGTTTTCACTTTCGGCAGCCTCCGGAGCAAAAAAGACAAACGTCCAGCTTTTGCTGCCACAGCAAAGGTGCCAGCGGGGAAAAGTAATGCTGGTTCTCACTGCCTCCTGGAACCTCTTCAAATGCCACAGACAATTTGGCCCTCTCTGCTTTGCTGCGGACTCCATCCTCAAAAGCACCTGTTTTCACTTTCGGCAGCCTCCGGAGCAAAAAAGACAAACGTCCAGCTTTTGCTGCCACAGCAAAGGTGCCAGCGGGGAAAAGTAATGCTGGTTCTCACTGCCTCCTGGAACCCTTTCAAATGCCCCAGACAATTTGGCCCTCTCTGCTTTCCTGCGGACTCCATCCTCAAAAGCACCTGTTTTCGCTTTCGGCAGCCTCCGGAGCAAAAAAGACAAACGTCCAGCTTTTGCTGCCACAGCAAAGGTGCCAGCGGGGAAAAGTAATGCTGGTTCTCACTGCCTCCTGGAACCCTTTCAAATGCCACAGACAATTTGGCCCTCTCTGCTTTCCTGCGGACTCCATCCTCAAAAGAACCTATTTTCCCTTTCGGCGCCCTCCGGAGCAAAAAAGACAAACGTCCAGCTTTTGCTGCCACAGCAAAGGTGCCAGCGGGGAAAAGTAATGCTGGTTCTCACTGCCTCCTGGAACCCTTTCAAATGCCACAGACAATTTGGCCCTCTCTGCTTTCCTGCGGACTCCATCCTCAAAAGCAGCTGTTTTCGCTTTCGGCAGCCTCCGGAGCAAAAAAGACAAACGTCACGCTTTTGCTGCCACAGCAAAGGTGCCAGCGGGGAAAAGTAATGCTGGTTCTCACTGCCTCCTGGAACCCTTTCAAATGCCACAGACAATTTGGCCCTCTCTGCTTTCCTGCGGACTCCATCCTCAAAAGCACCTGTTTTCGCTTTCGGCAGCCTCCGGAGCAAAAAAGACAAACGTCCAGCTTTTGCTGCCACAGCAAAGGTGCCAGCGGGGAAAAGTAATGCTGGTTCTCACTGCCTCCTGGAACCTCTTCAAATGCCACAGACAATTTGGCCCTCTCTGCTTTGCTGCGGACTCCATCCTCAAAAGCACCTGTTTTCACTTTCGGCAGCCTCCGGAGCAAAAAAGACAAACGTCCAGCTTTTGCTGCCACAGCAAAGGTGCCAGCGGGGAAAAGTAATGCTGGTTCTCACTGCCTCCTGGAACCTCTTCAAATGCCCCAGACAATTTGGCCCTCTCTGCTTTCCTGTGGACTCCATCCTCAAAAGCACCTGTTTTCGCTTTCGGCAGCCTCCGGAGCAAAAAAGACAAACGTCCAGCTTTTGCTGCCACAGCAAAGGTGCCAGCGGGGAAAAGTAATGCTGGTTCTCACTGCCTCCTGGAACCCTTTCAAATGCCACAGACAATTTGGCCCTCTCTGCTTTCCTGCGGACTCTATCCTCAAAAGCGCCTTTTTTCACTTTCGGCGCCGTCCGGTGGTAAAAAGACAAACGTCCAGCTTTTGCTGCCGCAGCAAAGGTGCCAGCGGGGAAAAGTAATGCTGGTTCTCACTGCCTCCTGGAACTCTTTCAAATGCCACAGACAATTTGGCCCTCTCTGCTTTTCTGCGGACTCCATCCTCAAAAGCACCTGTTTTCGCTTTCGGCAGCCTCCGGAGCAAAAAAGACAAACGTCCAGCTTTTGCTGCCACAGCAAAGGTGCCAGCAAGGAAATATGATGCTGGTCCTCACTGCCTCCTGGAACCTCTTTAAATGCCACAGACAATTTGGCCCTCTCTGCTTTCCTGCGGACTCCATCCTCAAAAGCACCTGTTTTCGCTTTCGGTAGCCTCCGGAGCAAAAAAGACAAACGTCCAGCTTTTGCTGCCACAACAAAGGTGCCAGCGGGGAAAAGTAATGCTGGTTCTCACTGCCTCCTGGAACCCTTTCAAATGCCACAGACAATTTGGCCCTCTCTGCTTTCCTGCGGACTCCATCCTCAAAAGCACCTGTTTTCGCTTTCGGCAGCCTCCGGAGCAAAAAAGACAAACGTCCAGCTTTTGCTGCCACAGCAAAGGTGCCAGCGGGGAAAAGTAATGCTGGTTCTCACTGCCTCCTGGAACCCTTTCAAATGCCCCTGACAATTTGGCCCTCTCTGCTTTCCTGCGGACTCTATCCTCAAAAGCGCCTTTTTTCACTTTCGGCGCCCTCCGGTGGTAAAAAGACAAACGTCCAGCTTTTGCTGCCACAGCAAATGTGCCAGCGGGGAAAAGTAATGCTGGTTCTCACTGCCTCCTGGAACCCTTTCAAATGCCACAGACAATTTGGCCCTCTCTGCTTTCCTGCGGACTCCATCCTCAAAAGCACCTATTTTCGCTTTCGGCAGCCTCCGGAGCAAAAGAGACAAACGTCCAGCTTTTGCTGCCACAGCAAAGGTGCCAGCGGGGAAAAGTAATGCTGGTTCTCACTGCCTCCTGGAACCCTTTCAAATGCCACAGACAATTTGGCCCTCTCTGCTTTCCTGTGGACTCCATCCTCAAAAGCACCTGTTTTCGCTTTCGGCAGCCTCCGGAGCAAAAAAGACAAACGTCCAGCTTTTGCTGCCACAGCAAAGGTGCCAGCGGGGAAAAGTAATGCTGGTTCTCACTGCCTCCTGGAACCCTTTCAAATGCCCCAGACAATTTGGCCCTCTCTGCTTTCCTGCGGACTCCATCCTCAAAAGCACCTGTTTTCGCTTTCGGCAGCCTCCGGAGCAAAAAAGACAAACGTCCAGCTTTTGCTGCCACAACAAAGGTGCCAGCGGGGAAAAGTAATGCTGGTTCTCACTGCCTCCTGGAACCCTTTCAAATGCCACAGACAATTTGGCCCTCTCTGCTTTCCTGCGGACTCCATCCTCAAAAGAACCTATTTTCCCTTTCGGCGCCCTCCGGAGCAAAAAAGACAAACGTCCAGCTTTTGCTGCCACAGCAAAGGTGCCAGCGGGGAAAAGTAATGCTGGTTCTCACTGCCTCCTGGAACCCTTTCAAATGCCACAGACAATTTGGCCCTCTCTGCTTTCCTGCGGACTCCATCCTCAAAAGCAGCTGTTTTCGCTTTCGGCAGCCTCCGGAGCAAAAAAGACAAACGTCCAGCTTTTGCTGCCACAGCAAAGGTGCCAGCGGGGAAAAGTAATGCTGGTTCTCACTGCCTCCTGGAACCCTTTCAAATGCCCCAGACAATTTGGCCCTCTCTGCTTTCCTGCGGACTCCATCCTCAAAAGCACCTGTTTTCGCTTTCGGCAGCCTCCGGAGCAAAAAAGACAAACGTCCAGCTTTTGCTGCCACAGCAAAGGTGCCAGCGGGGAAAAGTAATGCTGGTTCTCACTGCCTCCTGGAACCTCTTCAAATGCCACAGACAATTTGGCCCTCTCTGTTTTGCTGCGGACTCCATCCTCAAAAGCACCTGTTTTCACTTTCGGCAGCCTCCGGAGCAAAAAAGACAAACGTCCAGCTTTTGCTGCCACAGCAAAGGTGCCAGCGGGGAAAAGTAATGCTGGTTCTCACTGCCTCCTGGAACCTCTTCAAATGCCCCAGACAATTTGGCCCTCTCTGCTTTCCTGTGGACTCCATCCTCAAAAGCACCTGTTTTCGCTTTCGGCAGCCTCCGGAGCAAAAAAGACAAACGTCCAGCTTTTGCTGCCACAGCAAAGGTGCCAGCGGGGAAAAGTAATGCTGGTTCTCACTGCCTCCTGGAACCCTTTCAAATGCCACAGACAATTTGGCCCTCTCTGCTTTCCTGCGGACTCTATCCTCAAAAGCGCCTTTTTTCACTTTCGGCGCCCTCCGGTGGTAAAAAGACAAACGTCCAGCTTTTGCTGCCGCAGCAAAGGTGCCAGCGGGGAAAAGTAATGCTGGTTCTCACTGCCTCCTGGAACTCTTTCAAATGCCACAGACAATTTGGCCCTCTCTGCTTTCCTGCGGACTCCATCCTCAAAAGCACCTGTTTTCGCTTTCGACGCCCTCCGGAGCAAAAAAGACAAACGTCCAGCTTTTGCTGCCACAGCAAAGGTGCCAGCAAGGAAATATGATGCTGGTCCTCACTGCCTCCTGGAACCTCTTTAAATGCCACAGACAATTTGGCCCTCTCTGCTTTCCTGCGGACTCCATCCTCAAAAGCACCTGTTTTCGCTCTCGGTAGCCTCCGGAGCAAAAAAGACAAACGTCCAGCTTTTGCTGCCACAGCAAAGGTGCCAGCGGGGAAAAGTAATGCTGGTTCTCACTGCCTCCTGGAACCCTTTCAAATGCCACAGACAATTTGGCCCTCTCTGCTTTCCTGCGGACTCCATCCTCAAAAGCACCTGTTTTCGCTTTCGGCAGCCTCCGGAGCAAAAAAGACAAACGTCCAGCTTTTGCTGCCACAGCAAAGGTGCCAGCGGGGAAAAGTAATGCTGGTTCTCACTGCCTCCTGGAACCCTTTCAAATGCCCCTGACAATTTGGCCCTCTCTGCTTTCCTGCGGACTCCATCCTCAAAAGCACCTGTTTTCGCTTTCGGCAGCCTCCGGAGCAAAAAAGACAAACGTCCAGCTTTTGCTGCCACAACAAAGGTGCCAGCGGGGAAAAGTAATGCTGGTTCTCACTGCCTCCTGGAACCCTTTCAAATGCCACAGACAATTTGGCCCTCTCTGCTTTCCTGCGGACTCCATCCTCAAAAGAACCTATTTTCCCTTTCGGCGCCCTCCGGAGCAAAAAAGACAAACGTCCAGCTTTTGCTGCCACAGCAAAGGTGCCAGCGGGGAAAAGTAATGCTGGTTCTCACTGCCTCCTGGAACCCTTTCAAATGCCACAGACAATTTGGCCCTCTCTGCTTTCCTGCGGACTCCATCCTCAAAAGCAGCTGTTTTCGCTTTCGGCAGCCTCCGGAGCAAAAAAGACAAACGTCCAGCTTTTGCTGCCACAGCAAAGGTGCCAGCGGGGAAAAGTAATGCTGGTTCTCACTGCCTCCTGGAACCCTTTCAAATGCCCCAGACAATTTGGCCCTCTCTGCTTTCCTGCGGACTCCATCCTCAAAAGCACCTGTTTTCGCTTTCGGCAGCCTCCGGAGCAAAAAAGACAAACGTCCAGCTTTTGCTGCCACAGCAAAGGTGCCAGCGGGGAAAAGTAATGCTGGTTCTCACTGCCTCCTGGAACCTCTTCAAATGCCACAGACAATTTGGCCCTCTCTGTTTTGCTGCGGACTCCATCCTCAAAAGCACCTGTTTTCACTTTCGGCAGCCTCCGGAGCAAAAAAGACAAACGTCCAGCTTTTGCTGCCACAGCAAAGGTGCCAGCGGGGAAAAGTAATGCTGGTTCTCACTGCCTCCTGGAACCTCTTCAAATGCCCCAGACAATTTGGCCCTCTCTGCTTTCCTGTGGACTCCATCCTCAAAAGCACCTGTTTTCGCTTTCGGCAGCCTCCGGAGCAAAAAAGACAAACGTCCAGCTTTTGCTGCCACAGCAAAGGTGCCAGCGGGGAAAAGTAATGCTGGTTCTCACTGCCTCCTGGAACCCTTTCAAATGCCACAGACAATTTGGCCCTCTCTGCTTTCCTGCGGACTCTATCCTCAAAAGCGCCTTTTTTCACTTTCGGCGCCCTCCGGTGGTAAAAAGACAAACGTCCAGCTTTTGCTGCCGCAGCAAAGGTGCCAGCGGGGAAAAGTAATGCTGGTTCTCACTGCCTCCTGGAACTCTTTCAAATGCCACAGACAATTTGGCCCTCTCTGCTTTCCTGCGGACTCCATCCTCAAAAGCACCTGTTTTCGCTTTCGACGCCCTCCGGAGCAAAAAAGACAAACGTCCAGCTTTTGCTGCCACAGCAAAGGTGCCAGCAAGGAAATATGATGCTGGTCCTCACTGCCTCCTGGAACCTCTTTAAATGCCACAGACAATTTGGCCCTCTCTGCTTTCCTGCGGACTCCATCCTCAAAAGCACCTGTTTTCGCTCTCGGTAGCCTCCGGAGCAAAAAAGACAAACGTCCAGCTTTTGCTGCCACAACAAAGGTGCCAGCGGGGAAAAGTAATGCTGGTTCTCACTGCCTCCTGGAACCCTTTCAAATGCCACAGACAATTTGGCCCTCTCTGCTTTCCTGCGGACTCCATCCTCAAAAGCACCTGTTTTCGCTTTCGGCAGCCTCCGGAGCAAAAAAGACAAACGTCCAGCTTTTGCTGCCACAGCAAAGGTGCCAGCGGGGAAAAGTAATGCTGGTTCTCACTGCCTCCTGGAACCCTTTCAAATGCCCCTGACAATTTGGCCCTCTCTGCTTTCCTGCGGACTCTATCCTCAAAAGCGCCTTTTTTCACTTTCGGCGCCCTCCGGTGGTAAAAAGACAAACGTCCAGCTTTTGCTGCCACAGCAAATGTGCCAGCGGGGAAAAGTAATGCTGGTTCTCACTGCCTCCTGGAACCCTTTCAAATGCCACAGACAATTTGGCCCTCTCTGCTTTCCTGCGGACTCCATCCTCAAAAGCACCTGTTTTCGCTTTCGGTAGCCTCCGGAGCAAAAAAGACAAACGTCCAGCTTTTGCTGCCACAACAAAGGTGCCAGCGGGGAAAAGTAATGCTGGTTCTCACTGCCTCCTGGAACCCTTTCAAATGCCACAGACAATTTGGCCCTCTCTGCTTTCCTGCGGACTCCATCCTCAAAAGCACCTGTTTTCGCTTTCGGCAGCCTCCGGAGCAAAAAAGACAAACGTCCAGCTTTTGCTGCCACAGCAAAGGTGCCAGCGGGGAAAAGTAATGCTGGTTCTCACTGCCTCCTGGAACCCTTTCAAATGCCCCTGACAATTTGGCCCTCTCTGCTTTCCTGCGGACTCTATCCTCAAAAGCGCCTTTTTTCACTTTCGGCGCCCTCCGGTGGTAAAAAGACAAACGTCCAGCTTTTGCTGCCACAGCAAATGTGCCAGCGGGGAAAAGTAATGCTGGTTCTCACTGCCTCCTGGAACCCTTTCAAATGCCACAGACAATTTGGCCCTCTCTGCTTTCCTGCGGACTCCATCCTCAAAAGCACCTATTTTCGCTTTCGGCAGCCTCCGGAGCAAAAGAGACAAACGTCCAGCTTTTGCTGCCACAGCAAAGGTGCCAGCGGGGAAAAGTAATGCTGGTTCTCACTGCCTCCTGGAACCCTTTCAAATGCCACAGACAATTTGGCCCTCTCTGCTTTCCTGCGGACTCCATCCTCAAAAGCACCTGTTTTCGCTTTCGGCAGCCTCCGGAGCAAAAAAGACAAACGTCCAGCTTTTGCTGCCACAGCAAAGGTGCCAGCGGGGAAAAGTAATGCTGGTTCTCACTGCCTCCTGGAACCTCTTCAAATGCCCCAGACAATTTGGCCCTCTCTGCTTTCCTGCGGACTCCATCCTCAAAAGCACCTGTTTTCGCTTTCGGCAGCCTCCGGAGCAAAAAAGACAAACGTCCAGCTTTTGCTGCCACAGCAAAGGTGCCAGCGGGGAAAAGTAATGCTGGTTCTCACTGCCTCCTGGAACCCTTTCAAATGCCACAGACAATTTGGCCCTCTCTGCTTTCCTGCGGACTCCATCCTCAAAAGAACCTATTTTTGCTTTCGGCGCCCTCCGGAGCAAAAAAGACAAACGTCCAGCTTTTGCTGCCACAGCAAAGGTGCCAGCAGGGAAAAGTAATGCTGGTTCTCACTGCCTCCTGGAACTCCTTCAAATGCCACAGACAATTTGGCCCTCTCTGCTTTCCTGCGGACTCCATCCTCAAAAGCACCTGTTTTCGCTTTCGGCAACCTCCGGAGCAAAAAAGACAAACGTCCAGCTTTTGCTGCCACAGCAAAGGTGCCAGCGGGGAAAAGTAATGCTGGTTCTCACTGCCTCCTGGAACCCTTTCAAATGCCACAGACAATTTGGCCCTCTCTGCTTTCCTGTGGACTCCATCCTCAAAAGCACCTGTTTTCGCTTTCGGCAGCCTCCGGAGCAAAAAAGACAAACGTCCAGCTTTTGCTGCCACAGCAAAGGTGCCAGCGGGGAAAAGTAATGCTGGTTCTCACTGCCTCCTGGAACCTCTTCAAATGCCCCAGACAATTTGGCCCTCTCTGCTTTCCTGCGGACTCCATCCTCAAAAGCACCTGTTTTCGCTTTTGGCAACCTCCGGAGCAAAAAAGACAAACGTCCAGCTTTTGCTGCCACAGCAAAGGTGCCAGCGGGGAAAAGTAATGCTGGTTCTCACTGCCTCCTGGAACCCTTTCAAATGCCCCAGACAATTTGGCCCTCTCTGCTTTCCTGCGGACTCTATCCTCAAAAGCGCCTTTTTTCACTTTTGGCGCCCTCCGGTGGTAAAAAGACAAACGTCCAGCTTTTGCTGCCACAGCAAAAGTGCCAGCGAAGAAAAGTGATGCTGGTTCTCACTGCCTCCTGGAACTCTTTCAAATGCCACAGACAATTTGGCCCTCTCTGCTTTCCTGCGGACTCCATCCTCAAAAGCACCTGTTTTCGCTTTCGGCAGCCTCCGGAGCAAAAAAGACAAACGTCCAGCTTTTGCTGCCACAGCAAAGGTGCCAGCGGGTAAAAGTAATGCTGGTTCTCACTGCCTCCTGGAACCCTTTCAAATGCCACAGACAATTTGGCCCTCTCTGCTTTCCTGCGGACTCCATCCTCAAAAGCACCTGTTTTCGCTTTCGGCAGCCTCCGGAGCAAAAAAGACAAACGTCCAGCTTTTGCTGCCACAGCAAAGGTGCCAGCGGGGAAAAGTAATGCTGGTTCTCACTGCCTCCTGGAACTCTTTCAAATGCCCCTGACAATTTGGCCCTCTCTGCTTTCCTGCGGACTCCATCCTCAAAAGAACCTATTTTCCCTTTCGGCGCCCTCCGGAGCAAAAAAGACAAACGTCCAGCTTTTGCTGCCACAGCAAAGGTGCCAGCGGGGAAAAGTAATGCTGGTTCTCACTGCCTCCTGGAACCCTTTCAAATGCCACAGACAATTTGGCCCTCTCTGCTTTCCTGCGGACTCCATCCTCAAAAGCAGCTGTTTTCGCTTTCAGCAGCCTCCGGAGCAAAAAAGACAAACGTCCAGCTTTTGCTGCCACAGCAAAGGTGCCAGCGGGGAAAAGTAATGCTGGTTCTCACTGCCTCCTGGAACCCTTTCAAATGCCACAGACAATTTGGCCTTCTCTGCTTTCCTGTGGACTCCATCCTCAAAAGCACCTGTTTTCGCTTTCGGCAGCCTCCGGAGCAAAAAAGACAAACGTCCAGCTTTTGCTGCCACAGCAAAGGTGCCAGCGGGGAAAAGTAATGCTGGTTCTCACTGCCTCCTGGAACCTCTTCAAATGCCACAGACAATTTGGCCCTCTCTGCTTTGCTGCGGACTCCATCCTCAAAAGCACCTGTTTTCACTTTCGGCAGCCTCCGGAGCAAAAAAGACAAACGTCCAGCTTTTGCTGCCACAGCAAAGGTGCCAGCGGGGAAAAGTAATGCTGGTTCTCACTGCCTCCTGGAACCTCTTCAAATGCCCCAGACAATTTGGCCCTCTCTGCTTTCCTGCGGACTCCATCCTCAAAAGCAGCTGTTTTCGCTTTCGGCAGCCTCCGGAGCAAAAAAGACAAACGTCCAGCTTTTGCTGCCACAGCAAAGGTGCCAGCGGGGAAAAGTAATGCTGGTTCTCACTGCCTCCTGGATACCCTTTCAAATGCCACAGACAATTTGGCCCTCTCTGCTTTCCTGCGGACTCCATCCTCAAAAGCACCTGTTTTCGCTTTCGGCAGCCTCCGGAGCAAAAAAGACAAACGTCCAGCTTTTGCTGCCACAACAAATGTGCCAGCGGGGAAAAGTAATGCTGGTTCTCACTGCCTCCTGGAACCCTTTCAAATGCCACAGACAATTTGGCCCTCTCTGCTTTCCTGCGGACTCCATCCTCAAAAGCACCTGTTTTCGCTTTCGGCAGCCTCCGGAGCAAAAAAGACAAACGTCCAGCTTTTGCTGCCACAGCAAAGGTGCCAGCGGGGAAAAGTAATGCTGGTTCTCACTGCCTCCTGGAACCCTTTCAAATGCCCCTGACAATTTGGCCCTCACTGCTTTCCTGCGGACTCTATCCTCAAAAGCGCCTTTTTTCACTTTCGGCGCCGTCCGGTGGTAAAAAGACAAACGTCCAGCTTTTGCTGCCACAGCAAATGTGCCAGCGGGGAAAAGTAATGCTGGTTCTCACTGCCTCCTGGAACCCTTTCAAATGCCACAGACAATTTGGCCCTCTCTGCTTTCCTGCGGACTCCATCCTCAAAAGCAGCTGTTTTCGCTTTCGGCGCCCTCCGGTGGTAAAAAGACAAACGTCCAGCTTTTGCTGCCACAGCAAATGTGCCAGCGGGGAAAAGTAATGCTGGTTCTCACTGCCTCCTGGAACCCTTTCAAATGCCACAGACAATTTGGCCCTCTCTGCTTTCCTGCGGACTCCATCCTCAAAAGCACCTATTTTCGCTTTCGGCAGCCTCCGGAGCAAAAGAGACAAACATCCAGCTTTTGCTGCCACAGCAAAGGTGCCAGCGGGGAAAAGTAATGCTGGTTCTCACTGCCTCCTGGAACCCTTTCAAATGCCACAGACAATTTGGCCCTCTCTGCTTTCCTGCGGACTCCATCCTCAAAAGCACCTGTTTTCGCTTTCGGCAGCCTCCGGAGCAAAAAAGACAAACGTCCAGCTTTTGCTGCCACAGCAAAGGTGCCAGCGGGGAAAAGTAATGCTGGTTCTCACTGCCTCCTGGAACCTCTTCAAATGCCCCAGACAATTTGGCCCTCTCTGCTTTCCTGCGGACTCCATCCTCAAAAGCACCTGTTTTCGCTTTCGGCAGCCTCCGGAGCAAAAAAGACAAACGTCCAGCTTTTGCTGCCACAGCAAAGGTGCCAGCGGGGAAAAGTAATGCTGGTTCTCACTGCCTCCTGGAACCCTTTCAAATGCCACAGACAATTTGGCCCTCTCTGCTTTCCTGCGGACTCCATCCTCAAAAGAACCTATTTTTGCTTTCCGCGCCCTCCGGAGCAAAAAAGACAAACGTCCAGCTTTTGCTGCCACAGCAAAGGTGCCAGCAGGGAAAAGTAATGCTGGTTCTCACTGCCTCCTGGAACTCCTTCAAATGCCACAGACAATTTGGCCCTCTCTGCTTTCCTGCGGACTCCATCCTCAAAAGCACCTGTTTTCGCTTTCGGCAACCTCCGGAGCAAAAAAGACAAACGTCCAGCTTTTGCTGCCACAGCAAAGGTGCCAGCGGGGAAAAGTAATGCTGGTTCTCACTGCCTCCTGGAACCCTTTCAAATGCCACAGACAATTTGGCCCTCTCTGCTTTCCTGTGGACTCCATCCTCAAAAGCACCTGATTTCGCTTTCGGCAGCCTCCGGAGCAAAAAAGACAAACGTCCAGCTTTTGCTGCCACAGCAAAGGTGCCAGCGGGGAAAAGTAATGCTGGTTCTCACTGCCTCCTGGAACCTCTTCAAATGCCCCAGACAATTTGGCCCTCTCTGCTTTCCTGCGGACTCCATCCTCAAAAGCACCTGTTTTCGCTTTTGGCAACCTCCGGAGCAAAAAAGACAAACGTCCAGCTTTTGCTGCCACAGCAAAGGTGCCAGCGGGGAAAAGTAATGCTGGTTCTCACTGCCTCCTGGAACCCTTTCAAATGCCCCAGACAATTTGGCCCTCTCTGCTTTCCTGCGGACTCTATCCTCAAAAGCGTCTTTTTTCACTTTTGGCGCCCTCCGGTGGTAAAAAGACAAACGTCCAGCTTTTGCTGCCACAGCAAAAGTGCCAGCGAAGAAAAGTGATGCTGGTTCTCACTGCCTCCTGGAACTCTTTCAAATGCCACAGACAATTTGGCCCTCTCTGCTTTCCTGCGGACTCCATCCTCAAAAGCACCTGTTTTCGCTTTCGGCAGCCTCCGGAGCAAAAAAGACAAACGTCCAGCTTTTGCTGCCACAGCAAAGGTGCCAGCGGGGAAAAGTAATGCTGGTTCTCACTGCCTCCTGGAACCTGTTCAAATGCCCCAGACAATTTGGCCCTCTCTGCTTTCCTGTAGACTCCATCCTCAAAAGCACCTGTTTTCGCTTTCGGCAGCCTCCGGAGCAAAAAAGACAAACGTCCAGCTTTTGCTGCCACAGCAAAGGTGCCAGCGGGGAAAAGTAATGCTGGTTCTCACTGCCTCCTGGAACCCTTTCAAATGCCCCAGACAATTAAGCCCTCTCTGCTTTCCTGCGGACTCTATCCTCAAAAGCGCCTTTTTTCACTTTCGGCGCCCTCCGGTGGTAAAAAGACAAACGTCCAGCTTTTGCTGCCACAGCAAAGGTCCCAGCGGGGAAAAGTGATGCTGGTTCTCACTGCCTCCTGGAACTCTTTCAAATGCCACAGACAATTTGGCCCTCTCTGCTTTCCTGCGGACTCCATCCTCAAAAGCACCTATTTTCGCTTTCGGCAGCCTCCGGAGCAAAACAGACAAACGTCCAGCTTTTGCTGCCACAGCAAAGGTGCCAGCGGGGAAAAGTAATGCTGGTTCTCACTGCCTCCTGGAACCCTTTCAAATGCCACAGACAATTTGGCCCTCTCTGCTTTCCTGTGGACTCCATCCTCAAAAGCACCTGTTTTCGCTTTCGGCAGCCTCCGGAGCAAAAAAGACAAACGTCCAGCTTTTGCTGCCACAGCAAAGGTGCCAGCGGGTAAAAGTAATGCTGGTTCTCACTGCCTCCTGGAACCCTTTCAAATGCCACAGACAATTTGGCCCTCTCTGCTTTCCTGCGGACTCCATCCTCAAAAGCACCTGTTTTCGCTTTCGGCAGCCTCCGGAGCAAAAAAGACAAACGTCCAGCTTTTGCTGCCACAGCAAAGGTGCCAGCGGGGAAAAGTAATGCTGGTTCTCACTGCCTCCTGGAACTCTTTCAAATGCCCCTGACAATTTGGCCCTCTCTGCTTTCCTGCGGACTCCATCCTCAAAAGAACCTATTTTCCCTTTCGGCGCCCTCCGGAGCAAAAAAGACAAACGTCCAGCTTTTGCTGCCACAGCAAAGGTGCCAGCGGGGAAAAGTAATGCTGGTTCTCACTGCCTCCTGGAACCCTTTCAAATGCCACAGACAATTTGGCCCTCTCTGCTTTCCTGCGGACTCCATCCTCAAAAGCAGCTGTTTTCGCTTTCAGCAGCCTCCGGAGCAAAAAAGACAAACGTCCAGCTTTTGCTGCCACAGCAAAGGTGCCAGCGGGGAAAAGTAATGCTGGTTCTCACTGCCTCCTGGAACCCTTTCAAATGCCACAGACAATTTGGCCTTCTCTGCTTTCCTGTGGACTCCATCCTCAAAAGCACCTGTTTTCGCTTTCGGCAGCCTCCGGAGCAAAAAAGACAAACGTCCAGCTTTTGCTGCCACAGCAAAGGTGCCAGCGGGGAAAAGTAATGCTGGTTCTCACTGCCTCCTGGAACCTCTTCAAATGCCACAGACAATTTGGCCCTCTCTGCTTTGCTGCGGACTCCATCCTCAAAAGCACCTGTTTTCACTTTCGGCAGCCTCCGGAGCAAAAAAGACAAACGTCCAGCTTTTGCTGCCACAGCAAAGGTGCCAGCGGGGAAAAGTAATGCTGGTTCTCACTGCCTCCTGGAACCTCTTCAAATGCCCCAGACAATTTGGCCCTCTCTGCTTTCCTGCGGACTCCATCCTCAAAAGCAGCTGTTTTCGCTTTCGGCAGCCTCCGGAGCAAAAAAGACAAACGTCCAGCTTTTGCTGCCACAGCAAAGGTGCCAGCGGGGAAAAGTAATGCTGGTTCTCACTGCCTCCTGGATACCCTTTCAAATGCCACAGACAATTTGGCCCTCTCTGCTTTCCTGCGGACTCCATCCTCAAAAGCACCTGTTTTCGCTTTCGGCAGCCTCCGGAGCAAAAAAGACAAACGTCCAGCTTTTGCTGCCACAACAAAGGTGCCAGCGGGGAAAAGTAATGCTGGTTCTCACTGCCTCCTGGAACCCTTTCAAATGCCACAGACAATTTGGCCCTCTCTGCTTTCCTGCGGACTCCATCCTCAAAAGCACCTGTTTTCGCTTTCGGCAGCCTCCGGAGCAAAAAAGACAAACGTCCAGCTTTTGCTGCCACAGCAAAGGTGCCAGCGGGGAAAAGTAATGCTGGTTCTCACTGCCTCCTGGAACCCTTTCAAATGCCCCTGACAATTTGGCCCTCTCTGCTTTCCTGCGGACTCTATCCTCAAAAGCGCCTTTTTTCACTTTCGGCGCCGTCCGGTGGTAAAAAGACAAACGTCCAGCTTTTGCTGCCACAGCAAATGTGCCAGCGGGGAAAAGTAATGCTGGTTCTCACTGCCTCCTGGAACCCTTTCAAATGCCACAGACAATTTGGCCCTCTCTGCTTTCCTGCGGACTCCATCCTCAAAAGCAGCTGTTTTCGCTTTCGGCAGCCTCCGGAGCAAAAAAGACAAACGTCCAGCTTTTGCTGCCACAGCAAAGGTGCCAGCGGGGAAAAGTAATGCTGGTTCTCACTGCCTCCTGGAACCCTTTCAAATGCCACAGACAATTTGGCCCTCTCTGCTTTCCTGCGGACTCCATCCTCAAAAGAACCTATTTTCCCTTTCGGCGCCCTCCGGAGCAAAAAAGACAAACGTCCAGCTTTTGCTGCCACAGCAAAGGTGCCAGCGGGGAAAAGTAATGCTGGTTCTCACTGCCTCCTGGAACCCTTTCAAATGCCACAGACAATTTGGCCCTCTCTGCTTTCCTGCGGACTCCATCCTCAAAAGCACCTTTTTTCGCTTTCGGCAGCCTCCGGAGCAAAAAAGACAAACGTCCAGCTTTTGCTGCCACAGCAAAGGTGCCAGCGGGGAAAAGTAATGCTGGTTCTCACTGCCTCCTGGAACCCTTTGAAATGCCACAGACAATTTGGCCCTCTCTGCTTTCCTGCGGACTCCATCCTCAAAAGCAGCTGTTTTCGCTTTCGGCAGCCTCCGGAGCAAAAAAGACAAACGTCCAGCTTTTGCTGCCACAGCAAAGGTGCCAGCGGGGAAAAGTAATGCTGGTTCTCACTGCCTCCTGGAACCCTTTCAAATGCCACAGACAATTTGGCCCTCTCTGCTTTCCTGCGGACTCCATCCTCAAAAGCACCTGTTTTCGCTTTCGGCAGCCTCCGGAGCAAAAAAGACAAACGTCCAGCTTTTGCTGCCACAGCAAATGTGCCAGCGGGGAAAAGTAATGCTGGTTCTCACTGCCTCCTGGAACCTCTTCAAATGCCACAGACAATTTGGCCCTCTCTGCTTTGCTGCGGACTCCATCCTCAAAAGCACCTGTTTTCACTTTCGGCAGCCTCCGGAGCAAAAAAGACAAACGTCCAGCTTTTGCTGCCACAGCAAACGTGCCAGCGGGGAAAAGTAATGCTGGTTCTCACTGCCTCCTGGAACCCTTTCAAATGCCACAGACAATTTGGCCCTCTCTGCTTTCCTGCGGACTCTATCCTCAAAAGCGCCTTTTTTCAATTTCGGCGCCCTCCGGTGGTAAAAAGACAAACGTCCAGCTTTTGCTGCCGCAGCAAAGGTGCCAGCGGGGAAAAGTAATGCTGGTTCTCACTGCCTCCTGGAACTCTTTCAAATGCCACAGACAATTTGGCCCTCTCTGCTTTCCTGCGGACTCCATCCTCAAAAGAACCTGTTTTCGCTTTCGACGCCCTCCGGAGCAAAAAAGACAAACGTCCAGCTTTTGCTGCCACAGCAAAGGTGCCAGCAAGGAAATATGATGCTGGTCCTCACTGCCTCCTGGAACCTCTTTAAATGCCACAGACAATTTGGCCCTCTCTGCTTTCCTGCGGACTCCATCCTCAAAAGCACCTGTTTTCGCTTTCGGTAGCCTCCGGAGCAAAAAAGACAAACGTCCAGCTTTTGCTGCCACAACAAAGGTGCCAGCGGGGAAAAGTAATGCTGGTTCTCACTGCCTCCTGGAACCCTTTCAAATGCCACAGACAATTTGGCCCTCTCTGCTTTCCTGCGGACTCCATCCTCAAAAGCACCTGTTTTCGCTTTCGGCAGCCTCCGGAGCAAAAAAGACAAACGTCCAGCTTTTGCTGCCACAGCAAAGGTGCCAGCGGGGAAAAGTAATGCTGGTTCTCACTGCCTCCTGGAACCCTTTCAAATGCCCCTGACAATTTGGCCCTCTCTGCTTTCCTGCGGACTCTATCCTCAAAAGCGCCTTTTTTCACTTTCGGCGCCCTCCGGTGGTAAAAAGACAAACGTCCAGCTTTTGCTGCCACAGCAAATGTGCCAGCGGGGAAAAGTAATGCTGGTTCTCACTGCCTCCTGGAACTCTTTCAAATGCCACAGACATTTTGGCCCTCTCTGCTTTCCTGCGGACTCCATCCTCAAAAGCACCTATTTTCGCTTTCGGCAGCCTCCGGAGCAAAAGAGACAAACGTCCAGCTTTTGCTGCCACAGCAAAGGTGCCAGCAAGAAAAGTAATGCTGGTTCTCACTGCCTCCTGGAACCCTTTCAAATGCCACAGACAATTTGGCCCTCTCTGCTTTCCTGTGGACTCCATCCTCAAAAGCACCTGTTTTCGCTTTCGGCAGCCTCCGGAGCAAAAAAGACAAACGTCCAGCTTTTGCTGCCACAGCAAAGGTGCCAGCGGGGAAAAGTAATGCTGGTTCTCACTGCCTCCTGGAACCCTTTCAAATGCCACAGACAATTTGGCCCTCTCTGCTTTCCTGCGGACTCCATCCTCAAAAGCACCTGTTTTCGCTTTCGGCAGCCTCCGGAGCAAAAAAGACAAACGTCCAGCTTTTGCTGCCACAGCAAAGGTGCCAGCGGGGAAAAGTAATGCTGGTTCTCACTGCCTCCTGGAACCTCTTCAAATGCCCCAGACAATTTGGCCCTCTCTGCTTTCCTGCGGACTCCATCCTCAAAAGCACCTGTTTTCGCTTTCGGCAACCTCCGGAGCAAAAAAGACAAACGTCCAGCTTTTGCTGCCACAGCAAAGGTGCCAGCGGGGAAAAGTAATGCTGGTTCTCACTGCCTCCTGGAACCCTTTCAAATGCCACAGACAATTTGGCCCTCTCTGCTTTCCTGCGGACTCCATCCTCAAAAGAACCTATTTTTGCTTTCGGCGCCCTCCGGAGCAAAAAAGACAAACGTCCAGCTTTTGCTGCCACAGCAAAGGTGCCAGCAGGGAAAAGTAATGCTGGTTCTCACTGCCTCCTGGAACTCCTTCAAATGCCACAGACAATTTGGCCCTCTCTGCTTTCCTGCGGACTCCATCCTCAAAAGCACCTGTTTTCGCTTTCGGCAGCCTCCGGAGCAAAAAAGACAAACGTCCAGCTTTTGCTGCCACAGCAAAGGTGCCAGCGGGGAAAAGTAATGCTGGTTCTCACTGCCTCCTGGAACCCTTTTAAATGCCCCAGACAATTAAGCCCTCTCTGCTTTCCTGCGGACTCTATCCTCAAAAGCGCCTTTTTTTAACTTTCGGCGCACTCCGGTGGTAAAAAGACAAACGTCCAGCTTTTGCTGCCACAGCAAAGGTCCCAGCGGGGAAAAGTGATGCTGGTTCTCACTGCCTCCTGGAACCTGTTCAAATGCCCCAGACAATTTGGCCCTCTCTGCTTTCCTGCGGACTCCATGCTCAAAAGCACCTGTTTTCGCTTTCGGCAGCCTCCGGAGCAAAAAAGACAAACGTCCAGCTTTTGCTGCCACAGCAAAGGTGCCAGCGGGGAAAAGTAATGCTGGTTCTCACTGCCTCCTGGAACCCTTTCAAATGCCACAGACAATTTGGCCCTCTCTGCTTTCCTGCGGACTCCATCCTCAAAAGCACCTGTTTTCGCTTTCGGCAGCCTCCGGAGCAAAAAAGACAAACGTCCAGCTTTTGCTGCCACAGCAAAGGTGCCAGCGGGGAAAAGTAATGCTGGTTCTCACTGCCTCCTGGAACCCTTTCAAATGCCACAGACAATTTGGCCCTCTCTGCTTTCCTGCGGACTCTATCCTCAAAAGCGCCTTTTTTCACTTTCGGCGCCGTCCGGTGGTAAAAAGACAAACGTCCAGCTTTTGCTGCCGCAGCAAAGGTGCCAGCGGGGAAAAGTAATGCTGGTTCTCACTGCCTCCTGGAACTCTTTCAAATGCCACAGACAATTTGGCCCTCTCTGCTTTCCTGCGGACTCCATCCTCAAAAGAACCTGTTTTCGCTTTCGACGCCCTCCGGAGCAAAAAAGACAAACGTCCAGCTTTTGCTGCCACAGCAAAGGTGCCAGCAAGGAAATATGATGCTGGTCCTCACTGCCTCCTGGAACCCTTTCAAATGCCCCAGACAATTAAGCCCTCTCTGCTTTCCTGCGGACTCTATCCTCAAAAGCGCCTTTTTTCACTTTCGGCGCCCTCCGGTGGTAAAAAGACAAACGTCCAGCTTTTGCTGCCACAGCAAAGGTGCCAGCGGGGAAAAGTGATGCTGGTTCTCACTGCCTCCTGGAACCCTTTCAAATGCCACAGACAATTTGGCCCTCTCTGCTTTCCTGCGGACTCCATCCTCAAAAGCACCTATTTTCGCTTTCGGCAGCCTCCGGAGCAAAAAAGACAAACGTCCAGCTTTTGCTGCCACAGCAAAGGTGCCAGCGGGGAAAAGTAATGCTGGTTCTCACTGCCTCCTGGAACCTCTTCAAATGCCCCAGACAATTTGGCCCTCTCTGCTTTCCTGCGGACTCCATCCTCAAAAGCACCTGTTTTCGCTTTCGGCAGCCTCCGGAGCAAAAAAGACAAACGTCCAGCTTTTGCTGCCACAGCAAAGGTGCCAGCGGGGAAAAGTAATGCTGGTTCTCACTGCCTCCTGGAACCCTTTCAAATGCCACAGACAATTTGGCCCTCTCTGCTTTCCTGCGGACTCTATCCTCAAAAGCGCCTTTTTTCAATTTCGGCGCCCTCCGGTGGTAAAAAGACAAACGTCCAGCTTTTGCTGCCACAGCAAAGGTGCCAGCGGGGAAAAGTAATGCTGGTTCTCACTGCCTCCTGGAACTCTTTCAAATGCCACAGACAATTTGGCCCTCTCTGCTTTCCTGCGGACTCCATCCTCAAAAGAACCTGTTTTCGCTTTCGACGCCCTCCGGAGCAAAAAAGACAAACGTCCAGCTTTTGCTGCCACAGCAAAGGTGCCAGCAAGGAAATATGATGCTGGTCCTAACTGCCTCCTGGAACCTCTTTAAATGCCACAGACAATTTGGCCCTCTCTGCTTTCCTGCGGACTCCATCCTCAAAAGCACCTGTTTTCGCTTTCGGTAGCCTCCGGAGCAAAAAAGACAAACGTCCAGCTTTTGCTGCCACAACAAAGGTGCCAGCGGGGAAAAGTAATGCTGGTTCTCACTGCCTCCTGGAACCCTTTCAAATGCCACAGACAATTTGGCCCTCTCTGCTTTCCTGCGGACTCCATCCTCAAAAGCACCTGTTTTCGCTTTCGGCAGCCTCCGGAGCAAAAAAGACAAACGTCCAGCTTTTGCTGCCACAGCAAAGGTGCCAGCGGGGAAAAGTAATGCTGGTTCTCACTGCCTCCTGGAACCCTTTCAAATGCCCCTGACAATTTGGCCCTCTCTGCTTTCCTGCGGACTCTATCCTCAAAAGCGCCTTTTTTCACTTTCGGCGCCCTCCGGTGGTAAAAAGACAAACGTCCAGCTTTTGCTGCCACAGCAAATGTGCCAGCGGGGAAAAGTAATGCTGGTTCTCACTGCCTCCTGGAACTCTTTCAAATGCCACAGACAATTTGGCCCTCTCTGCTTTCCTGCGGACTCCATCCTCAAAAGCACCTATTTTCGCTTTCGGCAGCCTCCGGAGCAAAAGAGACAAACGTCCAGCTTTTGCTGCCACAGCAAAGGTGCCAGCGGGGAAAAGTAATGCTGGTTCTCACTGCCTCCTGGAACCCTTTCAAATGCCATAGGCAATTTGGCCCTCTCTGCTTTCCTGTGGACTCCATCCTCAAAAGCACCTGTTTTCGCTTTCGGCAGCCTCCGGAGCAAAAAAGACAAACGTCCAGCTTTTGCTGCCACAGCAAAGGTGCCAGCGGGGAAAAGTAATGCTGGTTCTCACTGCCTCCTGGAACCCTTTCAAATGCCACAGACAATTTGGCCCTCTCTGCTTTCCTGCGGACTCCATCCTCAAAAGCACCTGTTTTCGCTTTCGGCAACCTCCGGAGCAAAAAAGACAAACGTCCAGGTTTTGCTGCCACAGCAAAGGTGCCAGCGGGGAAAAGTAATGCTGGTTCTCACTGCCTCCTGGAACCCTTTCAAATGCCACAGACAATTTGGCCCTCTCTGCTTTCCTGTGGACTCCATCCTCAAAAGCACCTGTTTTCGCTTTCGGCAGCCTCCGGAGCAAAAAAGACAAACGTCCAGCTTTTGCTGCCACAGCAAAGGTGCCAGCGGGGAAAAGTAATGCTGGTTCTCACTGCCTCTTGGAACCTCTTCAAATGCCCCAGACAATTTGGCCCTCTCTGCTTTCCTGCGGACTCCATCCTCAAAAGCACCTGTTTTCGCTTTTGGCAACCTCCGGAGCAAAAAAGACAAACGTCCAGCTTTTGCTGCCACAGCAAAGGTGCCAGCGGGGAAAAGTAATGCTGGTTCTCACTGCCTCCTGGAACCCTTTCAAATGCCCCAGACAATTTGGCCCTCTCTGCTTTCCTGCGGACTCCATCCTCAAAAGCACCTGTTTTCGCTTTCGGCAGCCTCCGGAGCAAAAAAGACAAACGTCCAGCTTTTGCTGCCACAGCAAAGGTGCCAGCGGGGAAAAGTAATGCTGGTTCTCACTGCCTCCTGGAACCCTTTCAAATGCCACAGACAATTTGGCCCTCTCTGCTTTCCTGCGGACTCCATCCTCAAAAGCACCTGTTTTCGCTTTCGTCAGCCTCCGGAGCAAAAAAGACAAACGTCCAGCTTTTGCTGCCACAGCAAAGGTGCCAGCGGGGAAAAGTAATGCTGGTTCTCACTGCCTCCTGGAACCCTTTCAAATGCCCCAGACAATTTGGCCCTCTCTGCTTTCCTGCGGACTCCATCCTCAAAAGCACCTGTTTTCGCTTTCGGCAACCTCCGGAGCAAAAAAGACAAACGTCCAGCTTTTGCTGCCACAGCAAATGTGCCAGCGGGGAAAAGTAATGCTGGTTCTCACTGCCTCCTGGAACTCTTTCAAATGCCACAGACAATTTGGCCCTCTCTGCTTTCCTGCGGACTCCATCCTCAAAAGAACCTGTTTTCGCTTTCGACGCCCTCCGGAGCAAAAAAGACAAACGTCCAGCTTTTGCTGCCACAGCAAAGGTGCCAGCAAGGAAATATGATGCTGGTCCTCACTGCCTCCTGGAACCCTTTCAAATGCCCCAGACAATTAAGCCCTCTCTGCTTTCCTGCGGACTCTATCCTCAAAAGCGCCTTTTTTCACTTTCGGCGCCCTCCGGTGGTAAAAAGACAAACGTCCATCTTTTGCTGCCACAGCAAAGGTGCCAGCGGGGAAAAGTGATGCTGGTTCTCACTGCCTCCTGGAACTCTTTCAAATGCCACAGACAATTTGGCCCTCTCTGCTTTCCTGCGGACTCCATCCTCAAAAGCACCTATTTTCCCTTTCGGCAGCCTCCGGAGCAAAAAAGACAAACGTCCAGCTTTTGCTGCCACAGCAAAGGTGCCAGCGGGGAAAAGTAATGCTGGTTCTCACTGCCTCCTGGAACCTCTTCAAATGCCCCAGACAATTTGGCCCTCTCTGCTTTCCTGCGGACTCCATCCTCAAAAGCACCTGTTTTCGCTTTCGGCAGCCTCCGGAGCAAAAAAGACAAACGTCCAGCTTTTGCTGCCACAGCAAAGGTGCCAGCGGGGAAAAGTAATGCTGGTTCTCACTGCCTCCTGGAACCCTTTCAAATGCCACAGACAATTTGGCCCTCTCTGCTTTCCTGCGGACTCTATCCTCAAAAGCGCCTTTTTTCACTTTCGGCGCCCTCCGGTGGTAAAAAGACAAACGTCCAGCTTTTGCTGCCGCAGCAAAGGTGCCAGCGGGGAAAAGTAATGCTGGTTCTCACTGCCTCCTGGAACTCTTTCAAATGCCACAGACAATTTGGCCCTCTCTGCTTTCCTGCGGACTCCATCCTCAAAAGAACCTGTTTTCGCTTTCGACGCCCTCCGGAGCAAAAAAGACAAACGTACAGCTTTTGCTGCCACAGCAAAGGTGCCAGCAAGGAAATATGATGCTGGTCCTCACTGCCTCCTGGAACCTCTTTAAATGCCACAGACAATTTGGCCCTCTCTGCTTTCCTGCGGACTCCATCCTCAAAAGCACCTGTTTTCGCTTTCGGTAGCCTCTGGAGCAAAAAAGACAAACGTCCAGCTTTTGCTGCCACAGCAAAGGTGCCAGCGGGGAAAAGTAATGCTGGTTCTCACTGCCTCCTGGAACCCTTTCAAATGCCACAGACAATTTGGCCCTCTCTGCTTTCCTGTGGACTCCATCCTCAAAAGCACGTGTTTTCGCTTTCGGCAGCCTCCGGAGCAAAAAAGACAAACGTCCAGCTTTTGCTGCCACAGCAAAGGTGCCAGCGGGGAAAAGTAATGCTGGTTCTCACTGCCTCCTGGAACCCTTTCAAATGCCACAGACAATTTGGCCCTCTCTGCTTTCCTGTGGACTCCATCCTCAAAAGCACGTGTTTTCGCTTTCGGCAGCCTCCGGAGCAAAAAAGACAAACGTCCAGCTTTTGCTGCCACAGCAAAGGTGCCAGCGGGGAAAAGTAATGCTGGTTCTCACTGCCTCCTGGAACCCTTTCAAATGCCACAGACAATTTGGCCCTCTCTGCTTTCCTGCGGACTCCATCCTCAAAAGCACCTGTTTTCGCTTTCGGCAGCCTCCGGAGCAAAAAAGACAAACGTCCAGCTTTTGCTGCCACAGCAAAGGTGCCAGCGGGGAAAAGTAATGCTGGTTCTCACTGCCTCCTGGAACCTCTTCAAATGCCCCAGACAATTTGGCCCTCTCTGCTTTCCTGTGGACTCCATCCTCAAAAGCACCTGTTTTCGCTTTCGGCAACCTCCGGAGCAAAAAAGACAAACGTCCAGCTTTTGCTGCCACAGCAAAGGTGCCAGCGGGGAAAAGTAATGCTGGTTCTCACTGCCTCCTGGAACCCTTTCAAATGCCACAGACAATTTGGCCCTCTCTGCTTTCCTGCGGACTCCATCCTCAAAAGAACCTATTTTTGCTTTCGGCGCCCTCCGGAGCAAAAAAGACAAACGTCCAGCTTTTGCTGCCACAGCAAAGGTGCCAGCGGGGAAAAGTAATGCTGGTTCTCACTGCCTCCTGGAACTCCTTCAAATGCCACAGACAATTTGGCCCTCTCTGCTTTCCTGCGGACTCCATCCTCAAAAGCACCTGTTTTCGCTTTCGGCAACCTCCGGAGCAAAAAAGACAAACGTCCAGCTTTTGCTGCCACAGCAAAGGTGCCAGCGGGGAAAAGTAATGCTGGTTCTCACTGCCTCCTGGAACCCTTTCAAATGCCACAGACAATTTGGCCCTCTCTGCTTTCCTGCGGACTCCATCCTCAAAAGAACCTGTTTTCGCTTTTGGCAACCTCCGGAGCAAAAAAGACAAACGTCCAGCTTTTGCTGCCACAGCAAAGGTGCCAGCGGGGAAAAGTAATGCTGGTTCTCACTGCCTCCTGGAACCCTTTCAAATGCCCCAGACAATTTGGCCCTCTCTGCTTTCCTGCGGACTCCATCCTCAAAAGCACCTGTTTTCGCTTTCGGCAGCCTCCGGAGCAAAAAAGACAAACGTCCAGCTTTTGCTGCCACAGCAAAGGTGCCAGCGGGGAAAAGTAATGCTGGTTCTCACTGCCTCCTGGAACCCTTTCAAATGCCCCAGACAATTAAGCCCTCTCTGCTTTCCTGCGGACTCTATCCTCAAAAGCGCCTTTTTTCACTTTCGGCGCACTCCGGTGGTAAAAAGACAAACGTCCAGCTTTTGCTGCCACAGCAAAGGTGCCAGCGAAGAAAAGTGATGCTGGTTCTCACTGCCTACTGGAACTCTTTCAAATGCCACAGACAATTTGGCCCTCTCTGCTTTCCTGCGGACTCCGTCCTCAAAAGAACCTGTTTTCGCTTTCGACGCCCTCCGGAGCAAAAAAGACAAACGTCCAGCTTTTGCTGCCACAGCAAAGGTGCCAGCAAGGAAATATGATGCTGGTCCTCACTGCCTCCTGGAACCTCTTTAAATGCCACAGACAATTTGGCCCTCTCTGCTTTCCTGTGGACTCCATCCTCAAAAGCACCTGTTTTCGCTTTCGGCAGCCTCCGGAGCAAAAAAGACAAACGTCCAGCTTTTGCTGCCACAGCAAAGGTGCCAGCGGGGAAAAGTGATGCTGGTTCTCACTGCCTCCTGGAACCCTTTCAAATGCCCCTGACAATTTGGCCCTCTCTGCTTTCCTGCGGACTCTATCCTCAAAAGCGCCTTTTTTCACTTTCGGCGCCCTCCGGTGGTAAAAAGACAAACGTCCAGCTTTTGCTGCCACAGCAAAGGTGCCAGCGGGGAAAAGTAATGCTGGTTCTCACTGCCTCCTGGAACCCTTTCAAATGCCACAGACAATTTGGCCCTCTCTGCTTTCCTGTGGACTCCATCCTCAAAAGCACCTGTTTTCGCTTTCGGCAGCCTCCGGAGCAAAAAAGACAAACGTCCAGCTTTTGCTGCCACAGCAAAGGTGCCAGCGGGGAAAAGTAATGCTAGTTCTCACTGCCTCCTGGAACCCTTTTAAATGCCACAGACAATTTGGCCCTCTCTGCTTTCCTGCGGACTCCATCCTAAAAAGCACCTGTTTTCGCTTTCGGCAGCCTCCGGAGCAAAAAAGACAAACGTCCAGCTTTTGCTGCCACAGCAAAGGTGCCAGCGGGGAAAAGTAATGCTGGTTCTCACTGCCTCCTGGAACCTCTTCAAATGCCCCAGACAATTTGGCCCTCTCTGCTTTCCTGCGGACTCCATCCTCAAAAGCACCTGTTTTCGCTTTCGGCAGCCTCCGGAGCAAAAAAGACAAACGTCCAGCTTTTGCTGCCACAGCAAAGGTGCCAGCGGGGAAAAGTAATGCTGGTTCTCACTGCCTCCTGGAACCCTTTCAAATGCCACAGACAATTTGGCCCTCTCTGCTTTCCTGCGGACTCCATCCTCAAAAGAACCTATTTTTGCTTTCGGCGCCCTCCGGAGCAAAAAAGACAAACGTCCAGCTTTTGCTGCCACAGCAAAGGTGCCAGCAGGGAAAAGTAATGCTGGTTCTCACTGCCTCCTGGAACTCCTTCAAATGCCACAGACAATTCGGCCCTCTCTGCTTTCCTGCGGACTCCATCCTCAAAAGCACCTGTTTTCGCTTTCGGCAACCTCCGGAGCAAAAAAGACAAACGTCCAGCTTTTGCTGCCACAGCAAAGGTGCCAGCGGGGAAAAGTAATGCTGGTTCTCACTGCCTCCTGGAACCCTTTCAAATGCCACAGACAATTTGGCCCTCTCTGCTTTCCTGTGGACTCCATCCTCAAAAGCACCTGTTTTCGCTTTCGGCAGCCTCCGGAGCAAAAAAGACAAACGTCCAGCTTTTGCTGCCACAGCAAAGGTGCCAGCGGGGAAAAGTAATGCTGGTTCTCACTGCCTCCTGGAACCTCTTCAAATTCCCCAGACAATTTGGCCCTCTCTGCTTTCCTGCGGACTCCATTTTCAAAAGCACCTGTTTTCGCTTTTGGCAACCTCCGGAGCAAAAAAGACAAACGTCCAGCTTTTGCTGCCACAGCAAAGGTGCCAGCGGGGAAAAGTAATGCTGGTTCTCACTGCCTCCTGGAACCCTTTCAAATGCCCCAGACAATTTGGCCCTCTCTGCTTTCCTGTGGACTCCATCCTCAAAAGCACCTGTTTTCGCTTTCGGCAGCCTCCGGAGCAAAAAAGACAAACGTCCAGCTTTTGCTGCCACAGCAAAGGTGCCAGCGGGGAAAAGTAATGCTGGTTCTCACTGCCTCCTGGAACCCTTTCAAATGCCCCAGACAATTAAGCCCTCTCTGCTTTCCTGCGGACTCTATCCTCAAAAGCGCCTTTTTTCACTTTCGGCGCCCTCCGGTGGTAAAAAGACAAACGTCCAGCTTTTGCTGCCACAGCAAAGGTACCAGCGAAGAAAAGTGATGCTGGTTCTCACTGCCTCCTGGAACTCTTTCAAATGCCACAGACAATTTGGCCCTCTCTGCTTTCCTGCGGACTCCATCCTCAAAAGCACCTGTTTTCGCTTTCGGCAGCCTCCGGAGCAAAAAAGACAAACGTCCAGCTTTTGCTGCCACAGCAAAGGTGCCAGCGGGGAAAAGTAATGCTGGTTCTCACTGCCTCCTGGAACCCTTTCAAATGCCACAGACAATTTGGCCCTCTCTGCTTTCCTGCGGACTCCATCCTCAAAAGCACCTGTTTTCGCTTTCGGCAGCCTCCGGAGCAAAAAAGACAAACGTCCAGCTTTTGCTGCCACAGCAAAGGTGCCAGCGGGGAAAAGTAATGCTGGTTCTCACTGCCTCCTGGAACCTCTTCAAATGCCACAGACAATTTGGCCCTCTCTGCTTTCCTGCGGACTCCATCCTCAAAAGCACCTGTTTTCGCTTTCGGAAACCTCCGGAGCAAAAAAGACAAACGTCCAGCTTTTGCTGCCACAGCAAATGTGCCAGCGGGGAAAAGTAATGCTGGTTCTCACTGCCTCCTGGAACTCTTTCAAATGCCACAGACAATTTGGCCCTCTCTGCTTTCCTGCGGACTCCATCCTCAAAAGAACCTGTTTTCGCTTTCGACGCCCTCCGGAGCAAAAAAGACAAACGTCCAGCTTTTGCTGCCACAGCAAAGGTGCCAGCAAGGAAATATGATGCTGGTCCTCACTGCCTCCTGGAACCCTTTCAAATGCCCCAGACAATTAAGCCCTCTCTGCTTTCCTGCGGACTCTATCCTCAAAAGCGCCTTTTTTCACTTTCGGCGCCCTCCGGTGGTAAAAAGACAAACGTCCAGCTTTTGCTGCCACAGCAAAGGTGCCAGCGGGGAAAAGTGATGCTGGTTCTCACTGCCTCCTGGAACTCTTTCAAATGCCAAAGACAATTTGGCCCTCTCTGCTTTCCTGCGGACTCCATCCTCAAAAGCACCTATTTTTGCTTTCGGCGCCCTCCGGAGCAAAAAAGACAAACGTCCAGCTTTTGCTGCCACAGCAAAGGTGCCAGCGGGGAAAAGTAATGCTGGTTCTCACTGCCTCCTGGAACCTCTTCAAATGCCCCTGACAATTTGGCCCTCTCTGCTTTCCTGCGGACTCCATCCTCAAAAGCACCTGTTTTCGCTTTCGGCAGCCTCCGGAGCAAAAAAGACAAACGTCCAGCTTTTGCTGCCACAGCAAAGGTGCCAGCGGGGAAAAGTAATGCTGGTTCTCACTGCCTCCTGGAACCCTTTCAAATGCCACAGACAATTTGGCCCTCTCTGCTTTCCTGCGGACTCTATCCTCAAAAGCGCCTTTTTTCACTTTCGGCGCCGTCCGGTGGTAAAAAGACAAACGTCCAGCTTTTGCTGCCGCAGCAAAGGTGCCAGCGGGGAAAAGTAATGCTGGTTCTCACTGCCTCCTGGAACTCTTTCAAATGCCACAGACAATTTGGCCCTCTCTGCTTTCCTGCGGACTCCATCCTCAAAAGAACCTGTTTTCGCTTTCGACGCCCTCCGGAGCAAAAAAGACAAACGTCCAGCTTTTGCTGCCACAGCAAAGGTGCCAGCAAGGAAATATGATGCTGGTCCTCACTGCCTCCTGGAACCTCTTTAAATGCCACAGACAATTTGGCCCTCTCTGCTTTCCTGTGGACTCCATCCTCAAAAGCACGTGTTTTCGCTTTCGGTAGCCTCTGGAGCAAAAAAGACAAACGTCCAGCTTTTGCTGCCACAACAAAGGTGCCAGCGGGGAAAAGTAATGCTGGTTCTCACTCCTCCTGGAACCCTTTCAAATGCCACAGACAATTTGGCCCTCTCTGCTTTCCTGCGGGACTCCATCTCAAAAGCACCTGTTTTCGCTTTCGGCAGCCTCCGGAGCAAAAAAGACAAACGTCCAGCTTTTGCTGCCACAGCAAAGGTGCCAGCGGGGAAAAGTAATGCTGGTTCTCACTGCCTCCTGGAACCCTTTCAAATGCCCCTGACAATTTGGCCCTCTCTGCTTTCCTGCGGACTCTATCCTCAAAAGCGCCTTTTTTCACTTTCGGCGCCCTCCGGTGGTAAAAAGACAAACGTCCAGCTTTTGCTGCCACAGCAAATGTGCCAGCGGGGAAAAGTAATGCTGGTTCTCACTGCCTCCTGGAACTCTTTCAAATGCCACAGACAATTTGGCCCTCTCTGCTTTCCTGCGGACTCCATCCTCAAAAGCACCTATTTTCGCTTTCGGCAGCCTCCGGAGCAAAAGAGACAAACGTCCAGCTTTTGCTGCCACAGCAAAGGTGCCAGCGGGGAAAAGTAATGCTGGTTCTCACTGCCTCCTGGAACCCTTTCAAATGCCACAGACAATTTGGCCCTCTCTGCTTTCCTGTGGACTCCATCCTCAAAAGCACCTGTTTTCGCTTTCGGCAGCCTCCGGAGCAAAAAAGACAAACGTCCAGCTTTTGCTGCCACAGCAAAGGTGCCAGCGGGGAAAAGTAATGCTGGTTCTCACTGCCTCCTGGAACCCTTTCAAATGCCACAGACAATTTGGCCCTCTCTGCTTTCCTGCGGACTCCATCCTCAAAAGCACCTGTTTTCGCTTTCGGCAGCCTCCGGAGCAAAAAAGACAAACGTCCAGCTTTTGCTGCCACAGCAAAGGTGCCAGCGGGGAAAAGTAATGCTGGTTCTCACTGCCTCCTGGAACCTCTTCAAATGCCCCAGACAATTTGGCCCTCTCTGGTTTCCTGCGGACTCCATCCTCAAAAGCACCTGTTTTCGCTTTCGGCAACCTCCGGAGCAAAAAAGACAAACGTCCAGCTTTTGCTGCCACAGCAAAGGTGCCAGCGGGGAAAAGTAATGCTGGTTCTCACTGCCTCCTGGAACCCTTTCAAATGCCACAGACAATTTGGCCCTCTCTGCTTTCCTGCGGACTCCATCCTCAAAAGAACCTATTTTTGCTTTCGGCGCCCTCCGGAGCAAAAAAGACAAACGTCCAGCTTTTGCTGCCACAGCAAAGGTGCCAGCAGGGAAAAGTAATGCTGGTTCTCACTGCCTCCTGGAACTCCTTCAAATGCCACAGACAATTTGGCCCTCTCTGCTTTCCTGCGGACTCCATCCTCAAAAGCACCTGTTTTCGCTTTCGGCAACCTCCGGAGCAAAAAAGACAAACGTCCAGCTTTTGCTGCCACAGCAAAGGTGCCAGCGGGGAAAAGTAATGCTGGTTCTCACTGCCTCCTGGAACCCTTTCAAATGCCACAGACAATTTGGCCCTCTCTGCTTTCCTGTGGATTCCATCCTCAAAAGCACCTGTTTTCGCTTTCGGCAGCCTCCGGAGCAAAAAAGACAAACGTCCAGCTTTTGCTGCCACAGCAAAGGTGCCAGCGGGGAAAAGTAATGCTGGTTCTCACTGCCTCTTGGAACCTCTTCAAATGCCCCAGACAATTTGGCCCTCTCTGCTTTCCTGCGGACTCCATCCTCAAAAGCACCTGTTTTCGCTTTTGGCAACCTCCGGAGCAAAAAAGACAAACGTCCAGCTTTTGCTGCCACAGCAAAGGTGCCAGCGGGGAAAAGTAATGCTGGTTCTCACTGCCTCCTGGAACCTCTTCAAATGCCCCTGACAATTTGGCCCTCTCTGCTTTCCTGCGGACTCCATCCTCAAAAGCACCTGTTTTCGCTTTCGGCAGCCTCCGGAGCAAAAAAGACAAACGTCCAGCTTTTGCTGCCACAGCAAAGGTGCCAGCGGGGAAAAGTAATGCTGGTTCTCACTGCCTCCTGGAACCCTTTCAAATGCCACAGACAATTTGGCCCTCTCTGCTTTCCTGCGGACTCTATCCTCAAAAGCGCCTTTTTTCACTTTCGGCGCCGTCCGGTGGTAAAAAGACAAACGTCCAGCTTTTGCTGCCGCAGCAAAGGTGCCAGCGGGGAAAAGTAATGCTGGTTCTCACTGCCTCCTGGAACTCTTTCAAATGCCACAGACAATTTGGCCCTCTCTGCTTTCCTGCGGACTCCATCCTCAAAAGAACCTGTTTTCGCTTTCGACGCCCTCCGGAGCAAAAAAGACAAACGTCCAGCTTTTGCTGCCACAGCAAAGGTGCCAGCAAGGAAATATGATGCTGGTCCTCACTGCCTCCTGGAACCTCTTTAAATGCCACAGACAATTTGGCCCTCTCTGCTTTCCTGCGGACTCCATCCTCAAAAGCACCTGTTTTCGCTTTCGGTAGCCTCTGGAGCAAAAAAGACAAACGTCCAGCTTTTGCTGCCACAACAAAGGTGCCAGCGGGGAAAAGTAATGCTGGTTCTCACTCCTCCTGGAACCCTTTCAAATGCCACAGACAATTTGGCCCTCTCTGCTTTCCTGCGGACTCCATCCTCAAAAGCACCTGTTTTCGCTTTCGGCAGCCTCCGGAGCAAAAAAGACAAACGTCCAGCTTTTGCTGCCACAGCAAAGGTGCCAGCGGGGAAAAGTAATGCTGGTTCTCACTGCCTCCTGGAACCCTTTCAAATGCCCCTGACAATTTGGCCCTCTCTGCTTTCCTGCGGACTCTATCCTCAAAAGCGCCTTTTTTCACTTTCGGCGCCCTCCGGTGGTAAAAAGACAAACGTCCAGCTTTTGCTGCCACAGCAAATGTGCCAGCGGGGAAAAGTAATGCTGGTTCTCACTGCCTCCTGGAACTCTTTCAAATGCCACAGACAATTTGGCCCTCTCTGCTTTCCTGCGGACTCCATCCTCAAAAGCACCTATTTTCGCTTTCGGCAGCCTCCGGAGCAAAAGAGACAAACGTCCAGCTTTTGCTGCCACAGCAAAGGTGCCAGCGGGGAAAAGTAATGCTGGTTCTCACTGCCTCCTGGAACCCTTTCAAATGCCACAGACAATTTGGCCCTCTCTGCTTTCCTGTGGACTCCATCCTCAAAAGCACCTGTTTTCGCTTTCGGCAGCCTCCGGAGCAAAAAAGACAAACGTCCAGCTTTTGCTGCCACAGCAAAGGTGCCAGCGGGGAAAAGTAATGCTGGTTCTCACTGCCTCCTGGAACCCTTTCAAATGCCACAGACAATTTGGCCCTCTCTGCTTTCCTGCGGACTCCATCCTCAAAAGCACCTGTTTTCGCTTTCGGCAGCCTCCGGAGCAAAAAAGACAAACGTCCAGCTTTTGCTGCCACAGCAAAGGTGCCAGCGGGGAAAAGTAATGCTGGTTCTCACTGCCTCCTGGAACCTCTTCAAATGCCCCAGACAATTTGGCCCTCTCTGGTTTCCTGCGGACTCCATCCTCAAAAGCACCTGTTTTCGCTTTCGGCAACCTCCGGAGCAAAAAAGACAAACGTCCAGCTTTTGCTGCCACAGCAAAGGTGCCAGCGGGGAAAAGTAATGCTGGTTCTCACTGCCTCCTGGAACCCTTTCAAATGCCACAGACAATTTGGCCCTCTCTGCTTTCCTGCGGACTCCATCCTCAAAAGAACCTATTTTTGCTTTCGGCGCCCTCCGGAGCAAAAAAGACAAACGTCCAGCTTTTGCTGCCACAGCAAAGGTGCCAGCAGGGAAAAGTAATGCTGGTTCTCACTGCCTCCTGGAACTCCTTCAAATGCCACAGACAATTTGGCCCTCTCTGCTTTCCTGCGGACTCCATCCTCAAAAGCACCTGTTTTCGCTTTCGGCAACCTCCGGAGCAAAAAAGACAAACGTCCAGCTTTTGCTGCCACAGCAAAGGTGCCAGCGGGGAAAAGTAATGCTGGTTCTCACTGCCTCCTGGAACCCTTTCAAATGCCACAGACAATTTGGCCCTCTCTGCTTTCCTGTGGATTCCATCCTCAAAAGCACCTGTTTTCGCTTTCGGCAGCCTCCGGAGCAAAAAAGACAAACGTCCAGCTTTTGCTGCCACAGCAAAGGTGCCAGCGGGGAAAAGTAATGCTGGTTCTCACTGCCTCTTGGAACCTCTTCAAATGCCCCAGACAATTTGGCCCTCTCTGCTTTCCTGCGGACTCCATCCTCAAAAGCACCTGTTTTCGCTTTTGGCAACCTCCGGAGCAAAAAAGACAAACGTCCAGCTTTTGCTGCCACAGCAAAGGTGCCAGCGGGGAAAAGTAATGCTGGTTCTCACTGCCTCCTGGAACCTCTTCAAATGCCCCTGACAATTTGGCCCTCTCTGCTTTCCTGCGGACTCCATCCTCAAAAGCACCTGTTTTCGCTTTCGGCAGCCTCCGGAGCAAAAAAGACAAACGTCCAGCTTTTGCTGCCACAGCAAAGGTGCCAGCGGGGAAAAGTAATGCTGGTTCTCACTGCCTCCTGGAACCCTTTCAAATGCCACAGACAATTTGGCCCTCTCTG
This sequence comes from Vanellus vanellus, assembly GCF_965231255.1. Classification (NCBI taxonomy): domain Eukaryota; kingdom Metazoa; phylum Chordata; class Aves; order Charadriiformes; family Charadriidae; genus Vanellus; species Vanellus vanellus. Next base: position 120,893 of record NW_028127473.1, read on the forward strand.
CTTTCCTGCGGACTCTATCCTCAAAAGCGCCTTTTTTCACTTTCGGCGCCGTCCGGTGGTAAAAAGACAAACGTCCAGCTTTTGCTGCCGCAGCAAAGGTGCCAGCGGGGAAAAGTAATGCTGGTTCTCACTGCCTCCTGGAACTCTTTCAAATGCCACAGACAATTTGGCCCTCTCTGCTTTCCTGCGGACTCCATCCTCAAAAGAACCTGTTTTCGCTTTCGACGCCCTCCGGAGCAAAAAAGACAAACGTCCAGCTTTTGCTGCCACAGCAAAGGTGCCAGCAAGGAAATATGATGCTGGTCCTCACTGCCTCCTGGAACCTCTTTAAATGCCACAGACAATTTGGCCCTCTCTGCTTTCCTGCGGACTCCATCCTCAAAAGCACCTGTTTTCGCTTTCGGTAGCCTCTGGAGCAAAAAAGACAAACGTCCAGCTTTTGCTGCCACAACAAAGGTGCCAGCGGGGAAAAGTAATGCTGGTTCTCACTCCTCCTGGAACCCTTTCAAATGCCACAGACAATTTGGCCCTCTCTGCTTTCCTGCGGACTCCATCCTCAAAAGCACCTGTTTTCGCTTTCGGCAGCCTCCGGAGCAAAAAAGACAAACGTCCAGCTTTTGCTGCCACAGCAAAGGTGCCAGCGGGGAAAAGTAATGCTGGTTCTCACTGCCTCCTGGAACCCTTTCAAATGCCCCTGACAATTTGGCCCTCTCTGCTTTCCTGCGGACTCTATCCTCAAAAGCGCCTTTTTTCACTTTCGGCGCCCTCCGGTGGTAAAAAGACAAACGTCCAGCTTTTGCTGCCACAGCAAATGTGCCAGCGGGGAAAAGTAATGCTGGTTCTCACTGCCTCCTGGAACTCTTTCAAATGCCACAGACAATTTGGCCCTCTCTGCTTTCCTGCGGACTCCATCCTCAAAAGCACCTATTTTCGCTTTCGGCAGCCTCCGGAGCAAAAGAGACAAACGTCCAGCTTTTGCTGCCACAGCAAAGGTGCCAGCGGGGAAAAGTAATGCTGGTTCTCACTGCCTCCTGGAACCCTTTCAAATGCCACAGACAATTTGGCCCTCTCTGCTTTCCTGTGGACTCCATCCTCAAAAGCACCTGTTTTCGCTTTCGGCAGCCTCCGGAGCAAAAAAGACAAACGTCCAGCTTTTGCTGCCACAGCAAAGGTGCCAGCGGGGAAAAGTAATGCTGGTTCTCACTGCCTCCTGGAACCCTTTCAAATGCCACAGACAATTTGGCCCTCTCTGCTTTCCTGCGGACTCCATCCTCAAAAGCACCTGTTTTCGCTTTCGGCAGCCTCCGGAGCAAAAAAGACAAACGTCCAGCTTTTGCTGCCACAGCAAAGGTGCCAGCGGGGAAAAGTAATGCTGGTTCTCACTGCCTCCTGGAACCTCTTCAAATGCCCCAGACAATTTGGCCCTCTCTGGTTTCCTGCGGACTCCATCCTCAAAAGCACCTGTTTTCGCTTTCGGCAACCTCCGGAGCAAAAAAGACAAACGTCCAGCTTTTGCTGCCACAGCAAAGGTGCCAGCGGGGAAAAGTAATGCTGGTTCTCACTGCCTCCTGGAACCCTTTCAAATGCCACAGACAATTTGGCCCTCTCTGCTTTCCTGCGGACTCCATCCTCAAAAGAACCTATTTTTGCTTTCGGCGCCCTCCGGAGCAAAAAAGACAAACGTCCAGCTTTTGCTGCCACAGCCAAAGGTGCCAGCAGGGAAAAGTAATGCTGGTTCTCACTGCCTCCTGGAACTCCTTCAAATGCCACAGACAATTTGGCCCTCTCTGCTTTCCTGCGGACTCCATCCTCAAAAGCACCTGTTTTCGCTTTCGGCAACCTCCGGAGCAAAAAAGACAAACGTCCAGCTTTTGCTGCCACAGCAAAGGTGCCAGCGGGGAAAAGTAATGCTGGTTCTCACTGCCTCCTGGAACCCTTTCAAATGCCACAGACAATTTGGCCCTCTCTGCTTTCCTGTGGATTCCATCCTCAAAAGCACCTGTTTTCGCTTTCGGCAGCCTCCGGAGCAAAAAGACAAACGTCCAGCTTTTGCTGCCACAGCAAAGGTGCCAGCGGGGAAAAGTAATGCTGGTTCTCACTGCCTCCTGGAACCTCTTCAAATTCCCCAGACAATTTGGCCCTCTCTGCTTTCCTGCGGACTCCATCCTCAAAAGCCACCTGTTTTCGCTTTTGGCAACCTCCGGAGCAAAAAAGACAAACGTCCAGCTTTTGCTGCCACAGCAAAGGTGCCAGCGGGGAAAAGTAATGCTGGTTCTCACTGCCTCCTGGAACCCTTTCAAATGCCCCAGACAATTTGGCCCTCTCTGCTTTCCTGCGGACTCCATCCTCAAAAGCACCTGTTTTCGCTTTCGGCAGCCTCCGGAGCAAAAAAGACAAACGTCCAGCTTTTGCTGCCACAGCAAAGGTGCCAGCGGGGAAAAGTAATGCTGGTTCTCACTGCCTCCTGGAACCCTTTCAAATGCCCCAGACAATTAAGCCCTCTCTGCTTTCCTGCGGACTCTATCCTCAAAAGCGCCTTTTTTTCACTTTCGGCGCCCTCGTGGTAAAAAGACAAACATCCAGCTTTTGCTGCCACAGCAAAGGTGCCAGCGAAGAAAAGTGATGCTGGTTCTCACTGCCTCCTGGAACTCTTTCAAATGCCACAGACAATTTGGCCCTCTCTGCTTTCCTGCGGACTCCATCCTCAAAAGCACCTATTTTCGCTTTCGGCAGCCTCCGGAGCAAAAAAGACAAACGTCCAGCTTTTGCTGCCACAGCAAAGGTGCCAGCGGGGAAAAGTAATGCTGGTTCTCACTGCCTCCTGGAACCTCTTCAAATGCCCCAGACAATTTGGCCCTCTCTGCTTTCCTGTGGACTCCATCCTCAAAAGCACCTGTTTTCGCTTTCGGCAGCCTCCGGAGCAAAAAAGACAAACGTCCAGCTTTTGCTGCCACAGCAAAGGTGCCAGCGGGGAAAAGTAATGCTGGTTCTCACTGCCTCCTGGAACCTCTTCAAATGCCCCAGACAATTTGGCCCTCTCTGCTTTCCTGCGGACTCCATCCTCAAAAGCACCTGTTTTCGCTTTCGGCAACCTCCGGAGCAAAAAAGACAAACGTCCAGCTTTTGCTGCCACAGCAAAGGTGCCAGCGGGGAAAAGTAATGCTGGTTCTCACTGCCTCCTGGAACCCTTTCAAATGCCCCTGACAATTTGGCCCTCTCTGCTTTCCTGCGGACTCTATCCTCAAAAGCGCCTTTTTTCACTTTCGGCGCCCTCCGGTGGTAAAAAGACAAACGTCCAGCTTTTGCTGCCACAGCAAAGGTGCCAGCGGGGAAAAGTAATGCTAGTTCTCACTGCCTCCTGGAACCCTTTCAAATGCCACAGACAATTTGGCCCTCTCTGCTTTCCTGCGGACTCCATCCTCAAAAGCACCTGTTTTCGCTTTCGGCAGCCTCCGGAGCAAAAAAGACAAACATCCAGCTTTTGCTGCCACAGCAAAGGTGCCAGCGGGGAAAAGTAATGCTGGTTCTCACTGCCTCCTGGAACCTCTTCAAATGCCCCAGACAATTTGGCCCTCTCTGCTTTCCTGCGGACTCCATCCTCAAAAGCACCTGTTTTCGCTTTCGGCAACCTCCGGAGCAAAAAAGACAAACGTCCAGCTTTTGCTGCCACAGCAAAGGTGCCAGCGGGGAAAAGTAATGCTGGTTCTCACTGCCTCCTGGAACCCTTTCAAATGCCACAGACAATTTGGCCCTCTCTGCTTTCCTGCGGACTCCATCCTCAAAAGAACCTATTTTTGCTTTCGGCGCCCTCCGGAGCAAAAAAGACAAACGTCCAGCTTTTGCTGCCACAGCAAAGGTGCCAGCAGGGAAAAGTAATGCTGGTTCTCACTGCCTCCTGGAACTCCTTCAAATGCCACAGACAATTCGGCCCTCTCTGCTTTCCTGCGGACTCCATCCTCAAAAGCACCTGTTTTCGCTTTCGGCAACCTCCGGAGCAAAAAAGACAAACGTCCAGCTTTTGCTGCCACAGCAAAGGTGCCAGCGGGGAAAAGTAATGCTGGTTCTCACTGCCTCCTGGAACCCTTTCAAATGCCACAGACAATTTGGCCCTCTCTGCTTTCCTGTGGACTCCATCCTCAAAAGCACCTGTTTTCGCTTTCGGCAGCCTCCGGAGCAAAAAAGACAAACGTCCAGCTTTTGCTGCCACAGCAAAGGTGCCAGCGGGGAAAAGTAATGCTGGTTCTCACTGCCTCCTGGAACCTCTTCAAATTCCCCAGACAATTTGGCCCTCTCTGCTTTCCTGCGGACTCCATTTTCAAAAGCACCTGTTTTCGCTTTTGGCAACCTCCGGAGCAAAAAAGACAAACGTCCAGCTTTTGCTGCCACAGCAAAGGTGCCAGCGGGGAAAAGTAATGCTGGTTCTCACTGCCTCCTGGAACCCTTTCAAATGCCCCAGACAATTTGGCCCTCTCTGCTTTCCTGTGGACTCCATCCTCAAAAGCACCTGTTTTCGCTTTCGGCAGCCTCCGGAGCAAAAAAGACAAACGTCCAGCTTTTGCTGCCACAGCAAAGGTGCCAGCGGGGAAAAGTAATGCTGGTTCTCACTGCCTCCTGGAACCCTTTCAAATGCCCCAGACAATTAAGCCCTCTCTGCTTTCCTGCGGACTCTATCCTCAAAAGCGCCTTTTTTCACTTTCGGCGCCCTCCGGTGGTAAAAAGACAAACGTCCAGCTTTTGCTGCCACAGCAAAGGTGCCAGCGAAGAAAAGTGATGCTGGTTCTCACTGCCTCCTGGAACTCTTTCAAATGCCACAGACAATTTGGCCCTCTCTGCTTTCCTGCGGACTCCATCCTCAAAAGCACCTGTTTTCGCTTTCGGCAGCCTCCGGAGCAAAAAAGACAAACGTCCAGCTTTTGCTGCCACAGCAAAGGTGCCAGCGGGGAAAAGTAATGCTGGTTCTCACTGCCTCCTGGAACCCTTTCAAATGCCACAGACAATTTGGCCCTCTCTGCTTTCCTGCGGACTCCATCCTCAAAAGCACCTGTTTTCGCTTTCGGCAGCCTCCGGAGCAAAAAAGACAAACGTCCAGCTTTTGCTGCCACAGCAAAGGTGCCAGCGGGGAAAAGTAATGCTGGTTCTCACTGCCTCCTGGAACTCTTTCAAATGCCACAGACAATTTGGCCCTCTCTGCTTTCCTGCGGACTCCATCCTCAAAAGAACCTGTTTTCGCTTTCGACGCCCTCCGGAGCAAAAAAGACAAACGTCCAGCTTTTGCTGCCACAGCAAAGGTGCCAGCAAGGAAATATGATGCTGGTCCTCACTGCCTCCTGGAACCCTTTCAAATGCCCCAGACAATTAAGCCCTCTCTGCTTTCCTGCGGACTCTATCCTCAAAAGCGCCTTTTTTCACTTTCGGCGCCCTCCGGTGGTAAAAAGACAAACGTCCAGCTTTTGCTGCCACAGCAAAGGTGCCAGCGGGGAAAAGTGATGCTGGTTCTCACTGCCTCCTGGAACTCTTTCAAATGCCTCAGACAATTTGGCCCTCTCTACTTTCCTGCGGACTCCATCCTCAAAAGCACCTGTTTTCGCTTTCGGCAGCCTCCGGAGCAAAAAAGACAAACGTCCAGCTTTTGCTGCCACAGCAAAGGTGCCAGCGGGGAAAAGTAATGCTGGTTCTCACTGCCTCCTGGAACCTCTTCAAATGCCCCTGACAATTTGGCCCTCTCTGCTTTCCTGCGGACTCCATCCTCAAAAGCACCTGTTTTCGCTTTCGGCAGCCTCCGGAGCAAAAAAGACAAACGTCCAGCTTTTGCTGCCACAGCAAAGGTGCCAGCGGGGAAAATAATGCTGGTTCTCACTGCCTCCTGGAACCCTTTCAAATGCCACAGACAATTTGGCCCTCTCTGCTTTCCTGCGGACTCTATCCTCAAAAGCGCCTTTTTTCACTTTCGGCGCCGTCCGGTGGTAAAAAGACAAACGTCCAGCTTTTGCTGCCGCAGCAAAGGTGCCAGCGGGGAAAAGTAATGCTGGTTCTCACTGCCTCCTGGAACTCTTTCAAATGCCACAGACAATTTGGCCCTCTCTGCTTTCCTGCGGACTCCATCCTCAAAAGAACCTGTTTTCGCTTTCGACGCCCTCCGGAGCAAAAAAGACAAACGTCCAGCTTTTGCTGCCACAGCAAAGGTGCCAGCAAGGAAATATGATGCTGGTCCTCACTGCCTCCTGGAACCTCTTTAAATGCCACAGACAATTTGGCCCTCTCTGCTTTCCTGCGGACTCCATCCTCAAAAGCACCTGTTTTCGCTTTCGGTAGCCTCTGGAGCAAAAAAGACAAACGTCCAGCTTTTGCTGCCACAAAAAAGGTGCCAGCGGGGAAAAGTAATGCTGGTTCTCACTCCTCCTGGAACCCTTTCAAATGCCACAGACAATTTGGCCCTCTCTGCTTTCCTGCGGACTCCATCCTCAAAAGCACCTGTTTTCGCTTTCGGCAGCCTCCGGAGCAAAAAAGACAAACGTCCAGCTTTTGCTGCCACAGCAAAGGTGCCAGCGGGGAAAAGTAATGCTGGTTCTCACTGCCTCCTGGAACCCTTTCAAATGCCCCTGACAATTTGGCCCTCTCTGCTTTCCTGCGGACTCTATCCTCAAAAGCGCCTTTTTTCACTTTCGGCGCCCTCCGGTGGTAAAAAGACAAACGTCCAGCTTTTGCTGCCACAGCAAATGTGCCAGCGGGGAAAAGTAATGCTGGTTCTCACTGCCTCCTGGAACTCTTTCAAATGCCACAGACAATTTGGCCCTCTCTGCTTTCCTGCGGACTCCATCCTCAAAAGCACCTATTTTCGCTTTCGGCAGCCTCCGGAGCAAAAGAGACAAACGTCCAGCTTTTGCTGCCACAGCAAAGGTGCCAGCGGGGAAAAGTAATGCTGGTTCTCACTGCCTCCTGGAACCCTTTCAAATGCCACAGACAATTTGGCCCTCTCTGCTTTCCTGTGGACTCCATCCTCAAAAGCACCTGTTTTCGCTTTCGGCAGCCTCCGGAGCAAAAAAGACAAACGTCCAGCTTTTGCTGCCACAGCAAAGGTGCCAGCGGGGAAAAGTAATGCTGGTTCTCACTGCCTCCTGGAACCCTTTCAAATGCCCCAGACAATTTGGCCCTCTCTGGTTTCCTGCGGACTCCATCCTCAAAAGCACCTGTTTTCGCTTTCGGCAACCTCCGGAGCAAAAAAGACAAACGTCCAGCTTTTGCTGCCACAGCAAAGGTGCCAGCGGGGAAAAGTAATGCTGGTTCTCACTGCCTCCTGGAACCCTTTCAAATGCCACAGACAATTTGGCCCTCTCTGCTTTCCTGCGGACTCCATCCTCAAAAGAACCTATTTTTGCTTTCGGCGCCCTCCGGAGCAAAAAAGACAAACGTCCAGCTTTTGCTGCCACAGCAAAGGTGCCAGCAGGGAAAAGTAATGCTGGTTCTCACTGCCTCCTGGAACTCCTTCAAATGCCACAGACAATTTGGCCCTCTCTGCTTTCCTGCGGACTCCATCCTCAAAAGCACCTGTTTTCGCTTTCGGCAACCTCCGGAGCAAAAAAGACAAACGTCCAGCTTTTGCTGCCACAGCAAAGGTGCCAGCGGGGAAAAGTAATGCTGGTTCTCACTGCCTCCTGGAACCCTTTCAAATGCCACAGACAATTTGGCCCTCTCTGCTTTCCTGCGGACTCCATCCTCAAAAGCACCTGTTTTCGCTTTCGGCAGCCTCCGGAGCAAAAAAGACAAACGTCCAGCTTTTGCTGCCACAGCAAAGGTGCCAGCGGGGAAAAGTAATGCTGGTTCTCACTGCCTCCTGGAACCTCTTCAAATTCCCCAGACAATTTGGCCCTCTCTGCTTTCCTGCGGACTCCATCCTCAAAAGCACCTGTTTTCGCTTTTGGCAACCTCCGGAGCAAAAAAGACAAACGTCCAGCTTTTGCTGCCACAGCAAAGGTGCCAGCGGGGAAAAGTAATGCTGGTTCTCACTGCCTCCTGGAACCCTTTCAAATGCCCCAGACAATTAAGCCCTCTCTGCTTTCCTGCGGACTCTATCCTCAAAAGCGCCTTTTTTCACTTTCGGCGCCCTCCGGTGGTAAAAAGACAAACATCCAGCTTTTGCTGCCACAGCAAAGGTGCCAGCGAAGAAAAGTGATGCTGGTTCTCACTGCCTCCTGGAACTCTTTCAAATGCCACAGACAATTTGGCCCTCTCTGCTTTCCTGCGGACTCCATCCTCAAAAGCACCTATTTTCGCTTTCGGCAGCCTCCGGAGCAAAAAAGACAAACGTCCAGCTTTTGCTGCCACAGCAAAGGTGCCAGCGGGGAAAAGTAATGCTGGTTCTCACTGCCTCCTGGAACCTCTTCAAATGCCCCAGACAATTTGGCCCTCTCTGCTTTCCTGTGGACTCCATCCTCAAAAGCACCTGTTTTCGCTTTCGGCAGCCTCCGGAGCAAAAAAGACAAACGTCCAGCTTTTGCTGCCACAGCAAAGGTGCCAGCGGGGAAAAGTAATGCTGGTTCTCACTGCCTCCTGGAACCCTTTCAAATGCCACAGACAATTTGGCCCTCTCTGCTTTCCTGCGGACTCCATCCTCAAAAGCACCTGTTTTCGCTTTCGGCAGCCTCCGGAGCAAAAAAGACAAACGTCCAGCTTTTGCTGCCACAGCAAAGGTGCCAGCGGGGAAAAGTAATGCTGGTTCTCACTGCCTCCTGGAACCTCTTCAAATGCCCCAGACAATTTGGCCCTCTCTGCTTTCCTGCGGACTCCATCCTCAAAAGCACCTGTTTTCGCTTTCGGCAACCTCCGGAGCAAAAAAGACAAACGTCCAGCTTTTGCTGCCACAGCAAAGGTGCCAGCGGGGAAAAGTAATGCTGGTTCTCACTGCCTCCTGGAACCCTTTCAAATGCCACAGACAATTTGGCCCTCTCTGCTTTCCTGTGCACTCTATCCTCAAAAGAACCTATTTTTGCTTTCGGCGCCCTCCGGAGCAAAAAAGACAAACGTCCAGCTTTTGCTGCCACAGCAAAGGTGCCAGCAGGGAAAAGTAATGCTGGTTCTCACTGCCTCCTGGAACTCCTTCAAATGCCACAGACAATTTGGCCCTCTCTGCTTTCCTGTGGACTCCATCCTCAAAAGCACCTGTTTTCGCTTTCGGCAGCCTCCGGAGCAAAAAAGACAAACGTCCAGCTTTTGCTGCCACAGCAAAGGTGCCAGCGGGGAAAAGTAATGCTGGTTCTCACTGCCTCCTGGAACCTCTTCAAATGCCCCAGACAATTTGGCCCTCTCTGCTTTCCTGCGGACTCCATCCTCAAAAGCACCTGTTTTTGCTTTCGGCAACCTCCGGAGCAAAAAAGACAAACGTCCAGCTTTTGCTGCCACAGCAAAGGTGCCAGCAGGGAAAAGTAATGCTGGTTCTCACTGCCTCCTGGAACTCTTTCAATGCCACAGACAATTTGGCCCTCTCTGCTTTCCTGCGGACTCCATCCTCAAAAGCACCTATTTTCGCTTTCGGCAGCCTCCGGAGCAAAAAAGACAAACGTCCAGCTTTTGCTGCCACAGCAAAGGTGCCAGCGGGGAAAAGTAATGCTGGTTCTCACTGCCTCCTGGAACCCTTTCAAATGCCCCTGACAATTTGGCCCTCTCTGCTTTCCTGCGGACTCTATCCTCAAAAGCGCCTTTTTTCACTTTCGGCGCCCTCCGGTGGTAAAAAGACAAACGTCCAGCTTTTGCTGCCACAGCAAATGTGCCAGCGGGGAAAAGTAATGCTGGTTCTCACTGCCTCCTGGAACTCTTTCAAATGCCACAGACAATTTGGCCCTCTCTGCTTTCCTGCGGACTCCATCCTCAAAAGCACCTATTTTCGCTTTCGGCAGCCTCCGGAGCAAAAGAGACAAACGTCCAGCTTTTGCTGCCACAGCAAATGTGCCAGCGGGGAAAAGTAATGCTGGTTCTCACTGCCTCCTGGAACCCTTTCAAATGCCCCAGACAATTAAGCCCTCTCTGCTTTCCTGCGGACTCTATCCTCAAAAGCGCCTTTTTTCACTTTCGGCGCCCTCCGGTGGTAAAAAGACAAACGTCCATCTTTTGCTGCCACAGCAAAGGTGCCAGCGGGGAAAAGTGATGCTGGTTCTCACTGCCTCCTGGAACTCTTTCAAATGCCACAGACAATTTGGCCCTCTCTGCTTTCCTGCGGACTCCATCCTCAAAAGCACCTATTTTCGCTTTCGGCAGCCTCCGGAGCAAAAAAGACAAACGTCCAGCTTTTGCTGCCACAGCAAAGGTGCCAGCGGGGAAAAGTAATGCTGGTTCTCACTGCCTCCTGGAACCTCTTCAAATGCCCCAGACAATTTGGCCCTCTCTGCTTTCCTGCGGACTCCATCCTCAAAAGCACCTGTTTTCGCTTTCGGCAGCCTCCGGAGCAAAAAAGACAAACGTCCAGCTTTTGCTGCCACAGCAAAGGTGCCAGCGGGGAAAAGTAATGCTGGTTCTCACTGCCTCCTGGAACCCTTTCAAATGCCACAGACAATTTGGCCCTCTCTGCTTTCCTGCGGACTCTATCCTCAAAAGCGCCTTTTTTCACTTTCGGCGCCCTCCGGTGGTAAAAAGACAAACGTCCAGCTTTTGCTGCCGCAGCAAAGGTGCCAGCGGGGAAAAGTAATGCTGGTTCTCACTGCCTCCTGGAACTCTTTCAAATGCCACAGACAATTTGGCCCTCTCTGCTTTCCTGCAGACTCCATCCTCAAAAGAACCTGTTTTCGCTTTCGACGCCCTCCGGAGCAAAAAAGACAAACGTCCAGCTTTTGCTGCCACAGCAAAGGTGCCAGCAAGGAAATATGATGCTGGTCCTCACTGCCTCCTGGAACCTCTTTAAATGCCACAGACAATTTGGCCCTCTCTGCTTTCCTGCGGACTCCATCCTCAAAAGCACCTGTTTTCGCTTTCGGCAGCCTCCGGAGCAAAAAAGACAAACGTCCAGCTTTTGCTGCCACAGCAAAGGTGCCAGCGGGGAAAAGTAATGCTGGTTCTCACTGCCTCCTGGAACCCTTTCAAATGCCCCTGACAATTTGGCCCTCTCTGCTTTCCTGCGGACTCTATCCTCAAAAGCGCCTTTTTTCACTTTCGGCGCCCTCCGGTGGTAAAAAGACAAACGTCCAGCTTTTGCTGCCACAGCAAATGTGCCAGCGGGGAAAAGTAATGCTGGTTCTCACTGCCTCCTGGAACTCTTTCAAATGCCACAGACAATTTGGCCCTCTCTGCTTTCCTGCGGACTCCATCCTCAAAAGCACCTATTTTTGCTTTCGGCAGCCTCCGGAGCAAAAGAGACAAACGTCCAGCTTTTGCTGCCACAGCAAAGGTGCCAACGGGGAAAAGTAATGCTGGTTCTCACTGCCTCCTGGAACCCTTTCAAATGCCACAGACAATTTGGCCCTCTCTGCTTTCCTGTGGACTCCATCCTCAAAAGCACGTGTTTTCGCTTTCGGCAGCCTCCGGAGCAAAAAAGACAAACGTCCAGCTTTTGCTGCCACAGCAAAGGTGCCAGCGGGGAAAAGTAATGCTGGTTCTCACTGCCTCCTGGAACCCTTTCAAATGCCACAGACAATTTGGCCCTCTCTGCTTTCCTGCGGACTCCATCCTCAAAAGCACCTGTTTTCGCTTTCGGCAGCCTCCGGAGCAAAAAAGACAAACGTCCAGCTTTTGCTGCCACAGCAAAGGTGCCAGCGGGGAAAAGTAATGCTGGTTCTCACTGCCTCCTGGAACCTCTTCAAATGCCCCAGACAATTTGGCCCTCTCTGCTTTCCTGCGGACTCCATCCTCAAAAGCACCTGTTTTCGCTTTCGGCAACCTCCGGAGCAAAAGAGACAAACGTCCAGCTTTTGCTGCCACAGCAAAGGTGCCAACGGGGAAAAGTAATGCTGGTTCTCACTGCCTCCTGGAACCCTTTCAAATGCCACAGACAATTTGGCCCTCTCTGCTTTCCTGTGGACTCCATCCTCAAAAGGACGTGTTTTCGCTTTCGGCAGCCTCCGGAGCAAAAAAGACAAACGTCCAGCTTTTGCTGCCACAGCAAAGGTGCCAGCGGGGAAAAGTAATGCTGGTTCTCACTGCCTCCTGGAACCCTTTCAAATGCCCCTGACAATTTGGCCCTCTCTGCTTTCCTGCGGACTCCATCCTCAAAAGCACCTGTTTTCGCTTTCGGCAGCCTCCGGAGCAAAAAAGACAAACGTCCAGCTTTTGCTGCCACAGCAAATGTGCCAGCAGGGAAAAGTAATGCTGGTTCTCACTGCCTCCTGGAACTCCTTCAAATGCCACAGACAATTTGGCCCTCTCTGCTTTCCTGCGGACTCCATCCTCAAAAGCACCTGTTTTCGCTTTCGGCAACCTCCGGAGCAAAAAAGACAAACGTCCAGCTTTTGCTGCCACAGCAAAGGTGCCAGCGGGGAAAAGTAATGCTGGTTCTCACTGCCTCCTGGAACCCTTTCAAATGCCACAGACAATTTGGCCCTCTCTGCTTTCCTGCGGACTCCATCCTCAAAAGCACCTGTTTTCGCTTTCGACGCCCTCCGGAGCAAAAAAGACAAACGTCCAGCTTTTGCTGCCACAGCAAAGGTGCCAGCGGGGAAAAGTAATGCTGGTTCTCACTGCCTCCTGGAACCTCTTCAAATGCCCCAGACAATTTGGCCCTCTCTGCTTTCCTGCGGACTCCATCCTCAAAAGCACCTGTTTTCGCTTTCGGCAGCCTCCGGAGCAAAAAAGACAAACGTCCAGCTTTTGCTGCCACAGCAAAGGTGCCAGCGGGGAAAAGTAATGCTGGTTCTCACTGCCTCCTGGAACCCTTTCAAATGCCACAGACAATTTGGCCCTCTCTGCTTTCCTGCGGACTCTATCCTCAAAAGCGCCTTTTTTCACTTTCGGCGCCCTCCGGTGGTAAAAAGACAAACGTCCAGCTTTTGCTGCCGCAGCAAAGGTGCCAGCGGGGAAAAGTAATGCTGGTTCTCACTGCCTCCTGGAACTCTTTCAAATGCCACAGACAATTTGGCCCTCTCTGCTTTCCTGCAGACTCCATCCTCAAAAGAACCTGTTTTCGCTTTCGACGCCCTCCGGAGCAAAAAAGACAAACGTCCAGCTTTTGCTGCCACAGCAAAGGTGCCAGCAAGGAAATATGATGCTGGTCCTCACTGCCTCCTGGAACCTCTTTAAATGCCACAGACAATTTGGCCCTCTCTGCTTTCCTGCGGACTCCATCCTCAAAAGCACCTCTTTTCGCTTTTTGCAGCCTCCGGAGCAAAAAAGACAAACGTCCAGCTTTTGCTGCCACAGCAAAGGTGCCAGCGGGGAAAAGTAATGCTGGTTCTCACTGCCTCCTGGAACCCTTTCAAATGCCCCTGACAATTTGGCCCTCTCTGCTTTCCTGCGGACTCTATCCTCAAAAGCGCCTTTTTTCACTTTCGGCGCCCTCCGGTGGTAAAAAGACAAACGTCCAGCTTTTGCTGCCACAGCAAATGTGCCAGCGGGGAAAAGTAATGCTGGTTCTCACTGCCTCCTGGAACTCTTTCAAATGCCACAGACAATTTGGCCCTCTCTGCTTTCCTGCGGACTCCATCCTCAAAAGCACCTATTTTTGCTTTCGGCAGCCTCCGGAGCAAAAGAGACAAACGTCCAGCTTTTGCTGCCACAGCAAAGGTGCCAACGGGGAAAAGTAATGCTGGTTCTCACTGCCTCCTGGAACCCTTTCAAATGCCACAGACAATTTGGCCCTCTCTGCTTTCCTGTGGACTCCATCCTCAAAAGCACGTGTTTTCGCTTTCGGCAGCCTCCGGAGCAAAAAAGACAAACGTCCAGCTTTTGCTGCCACAGCAAAGGTGCCAGCGGGGAAAAGTAATGCTGGTTCTCACTGCCTCCTGGAACCTCTTCAAATGCCCCAGACAATTTGGCCCTCTCTGCTTTCCTGCGGACTCCATCCTCAAAAGCACCTGTTTTCGCTTTCGGCAACCTCCGGAGCAAAAGAGACAAACGTCCAGCTTTTGCTGCCACAGCAAAGGTGCCAACGGGGAAAAGTAATGCTGGTTCTCACTGCCTCCTGGAACCCTTTCAAATGCCACAGACAATTTGGCCCTCTCTGCTTTCCTGCGGACTCCATCCTCAAAAGCACGTGTTTTCGCTTTCGGCAGCCTCCGGAGCAAAAAAGACAAACGTCCAGCTTTTGCTGCCACAGCAAAGGTGCCAGCGGGGAAAAGTAATGCTGGTTCTCACTGCCTCCTGGAACCCTTTCAAATGCCACAGACAATTTGGCCCTCTCTGCTTTCCTGCGGACTCCATCCTCAAAAGCACCTGTTTTCGCTTTCGGCAGCCTCCGGAGCAAAAAAGACAAACGTCCAGCTTTTGCTGCCACAGCAAATGTGCCAGCAGGGAAAAGTAATGCTGGTTCTCACTGCCTCCTGGAACTCCTTCAAATGCCACAGACAATTTGGCCCTCTCTGCTTTCCTGCGGACTCCATCCTCAAAAGCACCTGTTTTCGCTTTCGGCAACCTCCGGAGCAAAAAAGACAAACGTCCAGCTTTTGCTGCCACAGCAAAGGTGCCAGCGGGGAAAAGTAATGCTGGTTCTCACTGCCTCCTGGAACCCTTTCAAATGCCACAGACAATTTGGCCCTCTCTGGTTTCCTGCGGACTCCATCCTCAAAAGCACCTGTTTTCGCTTTCGGCAACCTCCGGAGCAAAAAAGACAAACGTCCAGCTTTTGCTGCCACAGCAAAGGTGCCAGCGGGGAAAAGTAATGCTGGTTCTCACTGCCTCCTGGAACCTCTTCAAATGCCCCAGACAATTTGGCCCTCTCTGCTTTCCTGCGGACTCCATCCTCAAAAGCACCTGTTTTCGCTTTCGGCAGCCTCCGGAGCAAAAAAGACAAACGTCCAGCTTTTGCTGCCACAGCAAAGGTGCCAGCGGGGAAAAGTAATGCTGGTTCTCACTGCCTCCTGGAACCCTTTCAAATGCCCCAGACAATTAAGCCCTCTCTGCTTTCCTGCGGACTCTATCCTCAAAAGCGCCTTTTTTCACTTTCGGCGCCCTCCGGTGGTAAAAAGACAAACGTCCAGCTTTTGCTGCCACAGCAAAGGTGCCAGCGAAGAAAAGTGATGCTGGTTCTCACTGCCTCCTGGAACTCTTTCAAATGCCACAGACAATTTGGCCCTCTCTGCTTTCCTGCGGACTCCGTCCTCAAAAGAACCTGTTTTCGCTTTCGACGCCCTCCGGAGCAAAAAAGACAAACGTCCAGCTTTTGCTGCCACAGCAAAGGTGCCAGCAAGGAAATATGATGCTGGTCCTCACTGCCTCCTGGAACCACTTTAAATGCTACAGACAATTTGGCCCTCTCTGCTTTCCTGCGGACTCCATCCTCAAAAGCACCTGTTTTCGCTTTCGGTAGCCTCCGGAGCAAAAAAGACAAACGTCCAGCTTTTGCTGCCACAACAAAGGTGCCAGCGGGGAAAAGTAATGCTGGTTCTCACTGCCTCCTGGAACCCTTTCAAATGCCACAGACAATTTGGCCCTCTCTGCTTTCCTGCGGACTCTATCCTCAAAAGCGCCTTTTTTCACTTTCGGCGCACTCCGGTGGTAAAAAGACAAACGTCCAGCTTTTGCTGCCGCAGCAAAGGTGCCAGCGGGGAAAAGTAATGCTGGTTCTCACTGCCTCCTGGAACTCTTTCAAATGCCACAGACAATTTGGCCCTCTCTGCTTTCCTGCAGACTCCATCCTCAAAAGAACCTGTTTTCGCTTTCGACGCCCTCCGGAGCAAAAAAGACAAACGTCCAGCTTTTGCTGCCACAGCAAAGGTGCCAGCAAGGAAATATGATGCTGGTCCTCACTGCCTCCTGGAACCTCTTTAAATGCCACAGACAATTTGGCCCTCTCTGCTTTCCTGCGGACTCCATCCTCAAAAGCACCTCTTTTCGCTTTCGGCAGCCTCCGGAGCAAAAAAGACAAACGTCCAGCTTTTGCTGCCACAGCAAAGGTGCCAGCGGGGAAAAGTAATGCTGGTTCTCACTGCCTCCTGGAACCCTTTCAAATGCCCCTGACAATTTGGCCCTCTCTGCTTTCCTGCGGACTCTATCCTCAAAAGCGCCTTTTTTCACTTTCGGCGCCCTCCGGTGGTAAAAAGACAAACGTCCAGCTTTTGCTGCCACAGCAAATGTGCCAGCGGGGAAAAGTAATGCTGGTTCTCACTGCCTCCTGGAACTCTTTCAAATGCCACAGACAATTTGGCCCTCTCTGCTTTCCTGCGGACTCCATCCTCAAAAGCACCTATTTTTGCTTTCGGCAGCCTCCGGAGCAAAAGAGACAAACGTCCAGCTTTTGCTGCCACAGCAAAGGTGCCAACGGGGAAAAGTAATGCTGGTTCTCACTGCCTCCTGGAACCCTTTCAAATGCCACAGACAATTTGGCCCTCTCTGCTTTCCTGTGGACTCCATCCTCAAAAGCACGTGTTTTCGCTTTCGGCAGCCTCCGGAGCAAAAAAGACAAACGTCCAGCTTTTGCTGCCACAGCAAAGGTGCCAGCGGGGAAAAGTAATGCTGGTTCTCACTGCCTCCTGGAACCTCTTCAAATGCCCCAGACAATTTGGCCCTCTCTGCTTTCCTGCGGACTCCATCCTCAAAAGCACCTGTTTTCGCTTTCGGCAGCCTCCGGAGCAAAAAAGACAAACGTCCAGCTTTTGCTGCCACAGCAAAGGTGCCAGCGGGGAAAAGTAATGCTGGTTCTCACTGCCTCCTGGAACCCTTTCAAATGCCCCAGACAATTTGGCCCTCTCTGCTTTCCTGCGGACTCTATCCTCAAAAGCGCCTTTTTTCACTTTCGGCGCCCTCCGGTGGTAAAAAGACAAACGTCCAGCTTTTGCTGCCACAGCAAAGGTGCCAGCGAAGAAAAGTGATGCTGGTTCTCACTGCCTCCTGGAACCCTTTCAAATGCCACAGACAATTTGGCCCTCTCTGCTTTCCTGCGGACTCCATCCTCAAAAGCACCTGTTTTCGCTTTCGGTAGCCTCCGGAGCAAAAAAGACAAACGTCCAGCTTTTGCTGCCACAACAAAGGTGCCAGCGGGGAAAAGTAATGCTGGTTCTCACTGCCTCCTGGAACCCTTTCAAATGCCACAGACAATTTGGCCCTCTCTGCTTTCCTGCGGACTCGATCCTCAAAAGCACCTGTTTTCGCTTTCGGCAGCCTCCGGAGCAAAAAAGACAAACGTCCAGCTTTTGCTGCCACAGCAAATGTGCCAGCGGGGAAAAGTAATGCTGGTTCTCACTGCCTCCTGGAACCCTTTCAAATGCCCCTGACAATTTGGCCCTCTCTGCTTTCCTGCGGACTCTATCCTCAAAAGCGCCTTTTTTCACTTTCGGCGCCCTCCGGTGGTAAAAAGACAAACGTCCAGCTTTTGCTGCCACAGCAAATGTGCCAGCGGGGAAAAGTAATGCTGGTTCTCACTGCCTCCTGGAACTCTTTCAAATGCCACAGACAATTTGGCCCTCTCTGCTTTCCTGCGGACTCCATCCTCAAAAGCACCTATTTTCGCTTTCGGCAGCCTCCGGAGCAAAAGAGACAAACGTCCAGCTTTTGCTGCCACAGCAAAGGTGCCAGTGGGGAAAAGTAATGCTGGTTCTCACTGCCTCCTGGAACCCTTTCAAATGCCACAGACAATTTGGCCCTCTCTGCTTTCCTGTGGACTCCATCCTCAAAAGCACCTGTTTTCGCTTTCGGCAGCCTCCGGAGCAAAAAAGACAAACGTCCAGCTTTTGCTGCCACAGCAAAGGTGCCAGCGGGGAAAAGTAATGCTGGTTCTCACTGCCTCCTGGAACCCTTTCAAATGCCACAGACAATTTGGCCCTCTCTGCTTTCCTGCGGACTCCATCCTCAAAAGCACCTGTTTTCGCTTTCGGCAGCCTCCGGAGCAAAAAAGACAAACGTCCAGCTTTTGCTGCCACAGCAAAGGTGCCAGCGGGGAAAAGTAATGCTGGTTCTCACTGCCTCCTGGAACCTCTTCAAATGCCCCAGACAATTTGGCCCTCTCTGCTTTCCTGCGGACTCCATCCTCAAAAGCACCTGTTTTCGCTTTCGGCAACCTCCGGAGCAAAAAAGACAAACGTCCAGCTTTTGCTGCCACAGCAAAGGTGCCAGCGGGGAAAAGTAATGCTGGTTCTCACTGCCTCCTGGAACCCTTTCAAATGCCACAGACAATTTGGCCCTCTCTGCTTTCCTGCGGACTCCATCCTCAAAAGAACCTATTTTTGCTTTCGGCGCCCTCCGGAGCAAAAAAGACAAACGTCCAGCTTTTGCTGCCACAGCAAAGGTGCCAGCAGGGAAAAGTAATGCTGGTTCTCACTGCCTCCTGGAACTCCTTCAAATGCCACAGACAATTCGGCCCTCTCTGCTTTCCTGCGGACTCCATCCTCAAAAGCACCTGTTTTCGCTTTCGGCAACCTCCGGAGCAAAAAAGACAAACGTCCAGCTTTTGCTGCCACAGCAAAGGTGCCAGCGGGGAAAAGTAATGCTGGTTCTCACTGCCTCCTGGAACCCTTTCAAATGCCACAGACAATTTGGCCCTCTCTGCTTTCCTGTGGACTCCATCCTCAAAAGCACCTGTTTTCGCTTTCGGCAGCCTCCGGAGCAAAAAAGACAAACGTCCAGCTTTTGCTGCCACAGCAAAGGTGCCAGCGGGGAAAAGTAATGCTGGTTCTCACTGCCTCCTGGAACCTCTTCAAATTCCCCAGACAATTTGGCCCTCTCTGCTTTCCTGCGGACTCCATTTTCAAAAGCACCTGTTTTCGCTTTTGGCAACCTCCGGAGCAAAAAAGACAAACGTCCAGCTTTTGCTGCCACAGCAAAGGTGCCAGCGGGGAAAAGTAATGCTGGTTCTCACTGCCTCCTGGAACCCTTTCAAATGCCCCAGACAATTTGGCCCTCTCTGCTTTCCTGTGGACTCCATCCTCAAAAGCACCTGTTTTCGCTTTCGGCAGCCTCCGGAGCAAAAAAGACAAACGTCCAGCTTTTGCTGCCACAGCAAAGGTGCCAGCGGGGAAAAGTAATGCTGGTTCTCACTGCCTCCTGGAACCCTTTCAAATGCCCCAGACAATTAAGCCCTCTCTGCTTTCCTGCGGACTCTATCCTCAAAAGCGCCTTTTTTCACTTTCGGCGCCCTCCGGTGGTAAAAAGACAAACGTCCAGCTTTTGCTGCCACAGCAAAGGTGCCAGCGGGGAAAAGTGATGCTGGTTCTCACTGCCTCCTGGAACTCTTTCAAATGCCACAGACAATTTGGCCCTCTCTGCTTTCCTGCGGACTCCATCCTCAAAAGCACCTATTTTCGCTTTCGGCAGCCTCTGGAGCAAAAAAGACAAACGTCCAGCTTTTGCTGCCACAGCAAAGGTGCCAGCGGGGAAAAGTAATGCTGGTTCTCACTGCCTCCTGGAACCTCTTCAAATGCCACAGACAATTTGGCCCTCTCTGCTTTCCTGCGGACTCCATCCTCAAAAGCACCTGTTTTCGCTTTCGGCAGCCTCCGGAGCAAAAAAGACAAACGTCCAGCTTTTGCTGCCACAGCAAAGGTGCCAGCGGGGAAAAGTAATGCTGGTTCTCACTGCCTCCTGGAACCCTTTCAAATGCCACAGACAATTTGGCCCTCTCTGCTTTCCTGCGGACTCTATCCTCAAAAGCGCCTTTTTTCTCTTTCGGCGCCGTCCGGTGGTAAAAAGACAAACGTCCAGCTTTTGCTGCCGCAGCAAAGGTGCCAGCGGGGAAAAGTAATGCTGGTTCTCACTGCCTCCTGGAACTCTTTCAAATGCCACAGACAATTTGGCCCTCTCTGCTTTCCTGCGGACTCCATCCTCAAAAGAACCTGTTTTCGCTTTCGACGCCCTCCGGAGCAAAAAAGACAAACGTCCAGCTTTTGCTGCCACAGCAAAGGTGCCAGCAAGGAAATATGATGCTGGTCCTCACTGCCTCCTGGAACCTCTTTAAATGCCACAGACAATTTGGCCCTCTCTGCTTTCCTGCGGACTCCATCCTCAAAAGCACCTGTTTTCGCTTTCGGTAGCCTCTGGAGCAAAAAAGACAAACGTCCAGCTTTTGCTGCCACAACAAAGGTGCCAGCGGGGAAAAGTAATGCTGGTTCTCACTGCCTCCTGGAACCCTTTCAAATGCCACAGACAATTTGGCCCTCTCTGCTTTCCTGCGGACTCCATCCTCAAAAGCACCTGTTTTCGCTTTCGGCAGCCTCCGGAGCAAAAAAGACAAACGTCCAGCTTTTGCTGCCACAGCAAAGGTGCCAGCGGGGAAAAGTAATGCTGGTTCTCACTGCCTCCTGGAACCCTTTCAAATGCCCCTGACAATTTGGCCCTCTCTGCTTTCCTGCGGACTCTATCCTCAAAAGCGCCTTTTTTCACTTTCGGCGCCCTCCGGTGGTAAAAAGACAAACGTCCAGCTTTTGCTGCCACAGCAAATGTGCCAGCGGGGAAAAGTAATGCTGGTTCTCACTGCCTCCTGGAACTCTTTCAAATGCCACAGACAATTTGGCCCTCTCTGCTTTCCTGCGGACTCCATCCTCAAAAGCACCTATTTTCGCTTTCGGCAGCCTCCGGAGCAAAAGAGACAAACGTCCAGCTTTTGCTGCCACAGCAAAGGTGCCAGCGGGGAAAAGTAATGCTGGTTCTCACTGCCTCCTGGAACCTCTTCAAATGCCCCTGACAATTTGGCCCTCTCTGCTTTCCTGCGGACTCCATCCTCAAAAGCACCTGTTTTCGCTTTCGGCAGCCTCCGGAGCAAAAAAGACAAACGTCCAGCTTTTGCTGCCACAGCAAAGGTGCCAGCGGGGAAAAGTAATGCTGGTTCTCACTGCCTCCTGGAACCCTTTCAAATGCCACAGACAATTTGGCCCTCTCTGCTTTCCTGCGGACTCTATCCTCAAAAGCGCCTTTTTTCACTTTCGGCGCCGTCCGGTGGTAAAAAGACAAACGTCCAGCTTTTGCTGCCGCAGCAAAGGTGCCAGCGGGGAAAAGTAATGCTGGTTCTCACTGCCTCCTGGAACTCTTTCAAATGCCACAGACAATTTGGCCCTCTCTGCTTTCCTGCGGACTCCATCCTCAAAAGAACCTGTTTTCGCTTTCGACGCCCTCCGGAGCAAAAAAGACAAACGTCCAGCTTTTGCTGCCACAGCAAAGGTGCCAGCAAGGAAATATGATGCTGGTCCTCACTGCCTCCTGGAACCTCTTTAAATGCCACAGACAATTTGGCCCTCTCTGCTTTCCTGCGGACTCCATCCTCAAAAGCACCTGTTTTCGCTTTCGGTAGCCTCTGGAGCAAAAAAGACAAACGTCCAGCTTTTGCTGCCACAACAAAGGTGCCAGCGGGGAAAAGTAATGCTGGTTCTCACTGCCTCCTGGAACCCTTTCAAATGCCACAGACAATTTGGCCCTCTCTGCTTTCCTGCGGACTCCATCCTCAAAAGCACCTGTTTTCGCTTTCGGCAGCCTCCGGAGCAAAAAAGACAAACGTCCAGCTTTTGCTGCCACAGCAAAGGTGCCAGCGGGGAAAAGTAATGCTGGTTCTCACTGCCTCCTGGAACCCTTTCAAATGCCCCTGACAATTTGGCCCTCTCTGCTTTCCTGCGGACTCTATCCTCAAAAGCGCCTTTTTTCACTTTCGGCGCCCTCCGGTGGTAAAAAGACAAACGTCCAGCTTTTGCTGCCACAGCAAATGTGCCAGCGGGGAAAAGTAATGCTGGTTCTCACTGCCTCCTGGAACTCTTTCAAATGCCACAGACAATTTGGCCCTCTCTGCTTTCCTGCGGACTCCATCCTCAAAAGCACCTATTTTCGCTTTCGGCAGCCTCCGGAGCAAAAGAGACAAACGTCCAGCTTTTGCTGCCACAGCAAAGGTGCCAGCGGGGAAAAGTAATGCTGGTTCTCACTGCCTCCTGGAACCCTTTCAAATGCCACAGACAATTTGGCCCTCTCTGCTTTCCTGTGGACTCCATCCTCAAAAGCACCTGTTTTCGCTTTCGGCAGCCTCCGGAGCAAAAAAGACAAACGTCCAGCTTTTGCTGCCACAGCAAAGGTGCCAGCGGGGAAAAGTAATGCTGGTTCTCACTGCCTCCTGGAACCCTTTCAAATGCCACAGACAATTTGGCCCTCTCTGCTTTCCTGCGGACTCCATCCTCAAAAGCACCTGTTTTCGCTTTCGGCAGCCTCCGGAGCAAAAAAGACAAACGTCCAGCTTTTGCTGCCACAGCAAAGGTGCCAGCGGGGAAAAGTAATGCTGGTTCTCACTGCCTCCTGGAACCTCTTCAAATGCCCCAGACAATTTGGCCCTCTCTGCTTTCCTGCGGACTCCATCCTCAAAAGCACCTGTTTTCGCTTTCGGCAACCTCCGGAGCAAAAAAGACAAACGTCCAGCTTTTGCTGCCACAGCAAAGGTGCCAGCGGGGAAAAGTAATGCTGGTTCTCACTGCCTCCTGGAACCCTTTCAAATGCCACAGACAATTTGGCCCTCTCTGCTTTCCTGCGGACTCCATCCTCAAAAGAACCTATTTTTGCTTTCGGCGCCCTCCGGAGCAAAAAAGACAAACGTCCAGCTTTTGCTGCCACAGCAAAGGTGCCAGCAGGGAAAAGTAATGCTGGTTCTCACTGCCTCCTGGAACTCCTTCAAATGCCACAGACAATTTGGCCCTCTCTGCTTTCCTGCGGACTCCATCCTCAAAAGCACCTGTTTTCGCTTTCGGCAACCTCCGGAGCAAAAAAGACAAACGTCCAGCTTTTGCTGCCACAGCAAAGGTGCCAGCGGGGAAAAGTAATGCTGGTTCTCACTGCCTCCTGGAACCCTTTCAAATGCCACAGACAATTTGGCCCTCTCTGCTTTCCTGTGGACTCCATCCTCAAAAGCACCTGTTTTCGCTTTCGGCAGCCTCCGGAGCAAAAAAGACAAACGTCCAGCTTTTGCTGCCACAGCAAAGGTGCCAGCGGGGAAAAGTAATGCTGGTTCTCACTGCCTCCTGGAACCTCTTAAAATTCCCCAGACAATTTGGCCCTCTCTGCTTTCCTGCGGACTCCATCCTCAAAAGCACCTGTTTTCGCTTTTGGCAACCTCCGGAGCAAAAAAGACAAACGTCCAGCTTTTGCTGCCACAGCAAAGGTGCCAGCGGGGAAAAGTAATGCTGGTTCTCACTGCCTCCTGGAACCCTTTCAAATGCCACAGACAATTTGGCCCTCTCTGCTTTCCTGCGGACTCCATCCTCAAAAGCACCTGTTTTCGCTTTCGGCAGCCTCCGGAGCAAAAAAGACAAACGTCCAGCTTTTGCTGCCACAGCAAAGGTGCCAGCGGGGAAAAGTAATGCTGGTTCTCACTGCCTCCTGGAACCCTTTCAAATGCCCCAGACAATTAAGCCCTCTCTGCTTTCCTGCGGACTCTATCCTCAAAAGCGCCTTTTTTCACTTTCGGCGCCCTCCGGTGGTAAAAAGACAAACATCCAGCTTTTGCTGCCACAGCAAAGGTGCCAGCGAAGAAAAGTGATGCTGGTTCTCACTGCCTCCTGGAACTCTTTCAAATGCCACAGACAATTTGGCCCTCTCTGCTTTCCTGCGGACTCCATCCTCAAAAGCACCTATTTTCGCTTTCGGCAGCCTCCGGAGCAAAAAAGACAAACGTCCAGCTTTTGCTGCCACAGCAAAGGTGCCAGCGGGGAAAAGTAATGCTGGTTCTCACTGCCTCCTGGAACCTGTTCAAATGCCCCAGACAATTTGGCCCTCTCTGCTTTCCTGTGGACTCCATCCTCAAAAGCACCTGTTTTCGCTTTCGGCAGCCTCCGGAGCAAAAAAGACAAACGTCCAGCTTTTGCTGCCACAGCAAAGGTGCCAGCGGGGAAAAGTAATGCTGGTTCTCACTGCCTCCTGGAACCCTTTCAAATGCCACAGACAATTTGGCCCTCTCTGCTTTCCTGCGGACTCCATCCTCAAAAGCACCTGTTTTCGCTTTCGGCAGCCTCCGGAGCAAAAAAGACAAACGTCCAGCTTTTGCTGCCACAGCAAAGGTGCCAGCGGGGAAAAGTAATGCTGGTTCTCACTGCCTCCTGGAACCTCTTCAAATGCCCCAGACAATTTGGCCCTCTCTGCTTTCCTGCGGACTCCATCCTCAAAAGCACCTGTTTTCGCTTTCGGCAACCTCCGGAGCAAAAAAGACAAACGTCCAGCTTTTGCTGCCACAGCAAAGGTGCCAGCGGGGAAAAGTAATGCTGGTTCTCACTGCCTCCTGGAACCCTTTCAAATGCCACAGACAATTTGGCCCTCTCTGCTTTCCTGTGCACTCCATCCTCAAAAGAACCTATTTTTGCTTTCGGCGCCCTCCGGAGCAAAAAAGACAAACGTCCAGCTTTTGCTGCCACAGCAAAGGTGCCAGCGGGGAAAAGTAATGCTGGTTCTCACTGCCTCCTGGAACCTCTTCAAATGCCCCAGACAATTTGGCCCTCTCTGCTTTCCTGCGGACTCCATCCTCAAAAGCACCTGTTTTCGCTTTCGGCAACCTCCGGAGCAAAAAAGACAAACGTCCAGCTTTTGCTGCCACAGCAAAGGTGCCAGCAGGGAAAAGTAATGCTGGTTCTCACTGCCTCCTGGAACTCTTTCAATGCCACAGACAATTTGGCCCTCTCTGCTTTCCTGCGGACTCCATCCTCAAAAGCACCTATTTTCGCTTTCGGCAGCCTCCGGAGCAAAAAAGACAAACGTCCAGCTTTTGCTGCCACAGCAAAGGTGCCAGCGGGGAAAAGTAATGCTGGTTCTCACTGCCTCCTGGAACCCTTTCAAATGCCCCTGACAATTTGGCCCTCTCTGCTTTCCTGCGGACTCTATCCTCAAAAGCGCCTTTTTTCACTTTCGGCGCCCTCCGGTGGTAAAAAGACAAACGTCCAGCTTTTGCTGCCACAGCAAATGTGCCAGCGGGGAAAAGTAATGCTGGTTCTCACTGCCTCCTGGAACTCTTTCAAATGCCGCAGACAATTTGGCCCTCTCTGCTTTCCTGCGGACTCCATCCTCAAAAGCACCTATTTTCGCTTTCGGCAGCCTCCGGAGCAAAAGAGACAAACGTCCAGCTTTTGCTGCCACAGCAAATGTGCCAGCGGGGAAAAGTAATGCTGGTTCTCACTGCCTCCTGGAACCCTTTCAAATGCCACAGACAATTTGGCCCTCTCTGCTTTCCTGTGGACTCCATCCTCAAAAGCACCTGTTTTCGCTTTCGGCAGCCTCCGGAGCAAAAAAGACAAACGTCCAGCTTTTGCTGCCACAGCAAAGGTGCCAGCGGGGAAAAGTAATGCTGGTTCTCACTGCCTCCTGGAACCCTTTCAAATGCCACAGACAATTTGGCCCTCTCTGCTTTCCTGCGGACTCCATCCTCAAAAGCACCTGTTTTCGCTTTCGGCAGCCTCCGGAGCAAAAAAGACAAACGTCCAGCTTTTGCTGCCACAGCAAAGATGCCAGCGGGGAAAAGTAATGCTGGTTCTCACTGCCTCCTGGAACCCTTTCAAATGCCCCAGACAATTAAGCCCTCTCTGCTTTCCTGCGGACTCCATCCTCAAAAGCACCTATTTTCGCTTTCGGCAGCCTCCGGAGCAAAAGAGACAAACGTCCAGCTTTTGCTGCCACAGCAAAGGTGC
Organism: Vanellus vanellus; assembly: GCF_965231255.1. NCBI lineage: Eukaryota > Metazoa > Chordata > Aves > Charadriiformes > Charadriidae > Vanellus > Vanellus vanellus. The sequence goes on from NW_028127473.1 coordinate 146,587, forward strand.
CAGCGGGGAAAAGTAATGCTGGTTCTCACTGCCTCCTGGAACCCTTTCAAATGCCACAGACAATTTGGCCCTCTCTGCTTTCCTGCGGACTCCATCCTCAAAAGCACCTGTTTTCGCTTTCGGCAACCTCCGGAGCAAAAAAGACAAACGTCCAGCTTTTGCTGCCACAGCAAAGGTGCCAGCAGGGAAAAGTAATGCTGGTTCTCACTGCCTCCTGGAACTCCTTCAAATGCCACAGACAATTTGGCCCTCTCTGCTTTCCTGCGGACTCTATCCTCAAAAGCGCCTTTTTTCACTTTCGGCGCCCTCCGGTGGTAAAAAGACAAACATCCAGCTTTTGCTGCCACAGCAAAGGTGCCAGCGAAGAAAAGTGATGCTGGTTCTCACTGCCTCCTGGAACTCTTTCAAATGCCACAGACAATTTGGCCCTCTCTGCTTTCCTGCGGACTCCATCCTCAAAAGCACCTATTTTCGCTTTCGGCAGCCTCCGGAGCAAAAAAGACAAACGTCCAGCTTTTGCTGCCACAGCAAAGGTGCCAGCGGGGAAAAGTAATGCTGGTTCTCACTGCCTCCTGGAACCTGTTCAAATGCCCCAGACAATTTGGCCCTCTCTGCTTTCCTGTGGACTCCATCCTCAAAAGCACCTGTTTTCGCTTTCGGCAGCCTCCGGAGCAAAAAAGACAAACGTCCAGCTTTTGCTGCCACAGCAAAGGTGCCAGCGGGGAAAAGTAATGCTGGTTCTCACTGCCTCCTGGAACCCTTTCAAATGCCACAGACAATTTGGCCCTCTCTGCTTTCCTGCGGACTCCATCCTCAAAAGCACCTGTTTTCGCTTTCGGCAGCCTCCGGAGCAAAAAAGACAAACGTCCAGCTTTTGCTGCCACAGCAAAGGTGCCAGCGGGGAAAAGTAATGCTGGTTCTCACTGCCTCCTGGAACCTCTTCAAATGCCCCAGACAATTTGGCCCTCTCTGCTTTCCTGCGGACTCCATCCTCAAAAGCACCTGTTTTCGCTTTCGGCAACCTCCGGAGCAAAAAAGACAAACGTCCAGCTTTTGCTGCCACAGCAAAGGTGCCAGCGGGGAAAAGTAATGCTGGTTCTCACTGCCTCCTGGAACCCTTTCAAATGCCACAGACAATTTGGCCCTCTCTGCTTTCCTGTGCACTCCATCCTCAAAAGAACCTATTTTTGCTTTCGGCGCCCTCCGGAGCAAAAAAGACAAACGTCCAGCTTTTGCTGCCACAGCAAAGGTGCCAGCAGGGAAAAGTAATGCTGGTTCTCACTGCGTCCTGGAACTCCTTCAAATGCCACAGACAATTTGGCCCTCTCTGCTTTCCTGTGGACTCCATCCTCAAAAGCACCTGTTTTCGCTTTCGGCAGCCTCCGGAGCAAAAAAGACAAACGTCCAGCTTTTGCTGCCACAGCAAAGGTGCCAGCGGGGAAAAGTAATGCTGGTTCTCACTGCCTCCTGGAACCTCTTCAAATGCCACAGACAATTTGGCCCTCTCTGCTTTCCTGCGGACTCCATCCTCAAAAGCACCTGTTTTCGCTTTCGGCAACCTCCGGAGCAAAAAAGACAAACGTCCAGCTTTTGCTGCCACAGCAAAGGTGCCAGCAGGGAAAAGTAATGCTGGTTCTCACTGCCTCCTGGAACTCTTTCAATGCCACAGACAATTTGGCCCTCTCTGCTTTCCTGCGGACTCCATCCTCAAAAGCACCTATTTTCGCTTTCGGCAGCCTCCGGAGCAAAAAAGACAAACGTCCAGCTTTTGCTGCCACAGCAAAGGTGCCAGCGGGGAAAAGTAATGCTGGTTCTCACTGCCTCCTGGAACCCTTTCAAATGCCCCTGACAATTTGGCCCTCTCTGCTTTCCTGCGGACTCTATCCTCAAAAGCGCCTTTTTTCACTTTCGGCGCCCTCCGGTGGTAAAAAGACAAACGTCCAGCTTTTGCTGCCACAGCAAATGTGCCAGCGGGGAAAAGTAATGCTGGTTCTCACTGCCTCCTGGAACTCTTTCAAATGCCACAGACAATTTGGCCCTCTCTGCTTTCCTGCGGACTCCATCCTCAAAAGCACCTATTTTCGCTTTCGGCAACCTCCGGAGCAAAAGAGACAAACGTCCAGCTTTTGCTGCCACAGCAAATGTGCCAGCGGGGAAAAGTAATGCTGGTTCTCACTGCCTCCTGGAACCCTTTCAAATGCCACAGACAATTTGGCCCTCTCTGCTTTCCTGTGGACTCCATCCTCAAAAGCACCTGTTTTCGCTTTCGGCAGCCTCCAGAGCAAAAAAGACAAACGTCCAGCTTTTGCTGCCACAGCAAAGGTGCCAGCGGGGAAAAGTAATGCTGGTTCTCACTGCCTCCTGGAACCCTTTCAAATGCCACAGACAATTTGGCCCTCTCTGCTTTCCTGCGGACTCCATCCTCAAAAGCACCTGTTTTCGCTTTCGGCAGCCTCCGGAGCAAAAAAGACAAACGTCCAGCTTTTGCTGCCACAGCAAAGATGCCAGCGGGGAAAAGTAATGCTGGTTCTCACTGCCTCCTGGAACCTCTTCAAATGCCCCAGACAATTTGGCCCTCTCTGCTTTCCTGCGGACTCCATCCTCAAAAGCACCTGTTTTCGCTTTCGGCAACCTCCGGAGCAAAAAAGACAAACGTCCAGCTTTTGCTGCCACAGCAAATGTGCCAGCGGGGAAAAGTAATGCTGGTTCTCACTGCCTCCTGGAACTCTTTCAAATGCCACAGACAATTTGGCCCTCTCTGCTTTCCTGCAGACTCCATCCTCAAAAGCACCTATTTTCGCTTTCGGCAGCCTCCGGAGCAAAAGAGACAAACGTCCAGCTTTTGCTGCCACAGCAAAGGTGCCAGCGGGGAAAAGTAATGCTGGTTCTCACTGCCTCCTGGAACCCTTTCAAATGCCACAGACAATTTGGCCCTCTCTGCTTTCCTGTGGACTCCATCCTCAAAAGCACCTGTTTTCGCTTTCGGCAGCCTCCGGAGCAAAAAAGACAAACGTCCAGCTTTTGCTGCCACAGCAAAGGTGCCAGCGGGGAAAAGTAATGCTGGTTCTCACTGCCTCCTGGAACCCTTTCAAATGCCACAGACAATTTGGCCCTCTCTGCTTTCCTGCGGACTCCATCCTCAAAAGCACCTGTTTTCGCTTTCGGCAGCCTCCGGAGCAAAAAAGACAAACGTCCAGCTTTTGCTGCCACAGCAAAGGTGCCAGCGGGGAAAAGTAATGCTGGTTCTCACTGCCTCCTGGAACCTCTTCAAATGCCCCAGACAATTTGGCCCTCTCTGCTTTCCTGCGGACTCCATCCTCAAAAGCACCTGTTTTCGCTTTCGGCAACCTCCGGAGCAAAAAAGACAAACGTCCAGCTTTTGCTGCCACAGCAAAGGTGCCAGCGGGGAAAAGTAATGCTGGTTCTCACTGCCTCCTGGAACCCTTTCAAATGCCACAGACAATTTGGCCCTCTCTGCTTTCCTGCGGACTCCATCCTCAAAAGAACCTATTTTTGCTTTCGGCGCCCTCCGGAGCAAAAAAGACAAACGTCCAGCTTTTGCTGCCACAGCAAAGGTGCCAGCAGGGAAAAGTAATGCTGGTTCTCACTGCCTCCTGGAACTCCTTCAAATGCCACAGACAATTTGGCCCTCTCTGCTTTCCTGTGGACTCCATCCTCAAAAGCACCTGTTTTCGCTTTCGGCAGCCTCCGGAGCAAAAAAGACAAACGTCCAGCTTTTGCTGCCACAGCAAAGGTGCCAGCGGGGAAAAGTAATGCTGGTTCTCACTGCCTCCTGGAACCTCTTCAAATGCCCCAGACAATTTGGCCCTCTCTGCTTTCCTGTGGACTCCATCCTCAAAAGCACCTGTTTTCGCTTTCGGCAACCTCCGGAGCAAAAAAGACAAACGTCCAGCTTTTGCTGCCACAGCAAAGGTGCCAGCGGGGAAAAGTGATGCTGGTTCTCACTGCCTCCTGGAACTCTTTCAAATGCCACAGACAATTTGGCCCTCTCTGCTTTCCTGCGGACTCCATCCTCAAAAGCACCTATTTTCGCTTTCGGCAGCCTCCGGAGCAAAAAAGACAAACGTCCAGCTTTTGCTGCCACAGCAAAGGTGCCAGCGGGGAAAAGTAATGCTGGTTCTCACTGCCTCCTGGAACCCTTTCAAATGCCCCTGACAATTTGGCCCTCTCTGCTTTCCTGCGGACTCTATCCTCAAAAGCGCCTTTTTTCACTTTCGGCGCCCTCCGGTGGTAAAAAGACAAACGTCCAGCTTTTGCTGCCACAGCAAATGTGCCAGCGGGGAAAAGTAATGCTGGTTCTCACTGCCTCCTGGAACTCTTTCAAATGCCACAGACAATTTGGCCCTCTCTGCTTTCCTGCGGACTCCATCCTCAAAAGCACCTATTTTCGCTTTCGGCAGCCTCCGGAGCAAAAGAGACAAACGTCCAGCTTTTGCTGCCACAGCAAAGGTGCCAGCGGGGAAAAGTAATGCTGGTTCTCACTGCCTCCTGGAACCCTTTCAAATGCCCCTGACAATTTGGCCCTCTCTGCTTTCCTGCGGACTCTATCCTCAAAAGCGCCTTTTTTCACTTTCGGCGCCCTCCGGTGGTAAAAAGACAAACGTCCAGCTTTTGCTGCCACAGCAAATGTGCCAGCGGGGAAAAGTAATGCTGGTTCTCACTGCCTCCTGGAACTCTTTCAAATGCCACAGACAATTTGGCCCTCTCTGCTTTCCTGCGGACTCCATCCTCAAAAGCACCTATTTTCGCTTTCGGCAGCCTCCGGAGCAAAAGAGACAAACGTCCAGCTTTTGCTGCCACAGCAAAGGTGCCAGCGGGGAAAAGTAATGCTGGTTCTCACTGCCTCCTGGAACCCTTTCAAATGCCACAGACAATTTGGCCCTCTCTGCTTTCCTGTGGACTCCATCCTCAAAAGCACCTGTTTTCGCTTTCGGCGCCCTCCGGAGCAAAAAAGACAAACGTCCAGCTTTTGCTGCCACAGCAAATGTGCCAGCGGGGAAAAGTAATGCTGGTTCTCACTGCCTCCTGGAACTCTTTCAAATGCCACAGACAATTTGGCCCTCTCTGCTTTCCTGCGGACTCCATCCTCAAAAGCACCTATTTTCGCTTTCGGCAGCCTCCGGAGCAAAAGAGACAAACGTCCAGCTTTTGCTGCCACAGCAAAGGTGCCAGCGGGGAAAAGTGATGCTGGTTCTCACTGCCTCCTGGAACTCTTTCAAATGCCACAGACAATTTGGCCCTCTCTGCTTTCCTGCGGACTCCATCCTCAAAAGCACCTATTTTCGCTTTCGGCAACCTCCGGAGCAAAAAAGACAAACGTCCAGCTTTTGCTGCCACAGCAAAGGTGCCAGCGGGGAAAAGTAATGCTGGTTCTCACTGCCTCCTGGAACCCTTTCAAATGCCACAGACAATTTGGCCCTCTCTGCTTTCCTGCGGACTCCATCCTCAAAAGCACCTGTTTTCGCTTTCGGCAGCCTCCGGAGCAAAAAAGACAAACGTCCAGCTTTTGCTGCCACAGCAAAGATGCCAGCGGGGAAAAGTAATGCTGGTTCTCACTGCCTCCTGGAACCTCTTCAAATGCCCCAGACAATTTGGCCCTCTCTGCTTTCCTGCGGACTCCATCCTCAAAAGCACCTGTTTTCGCTTTCGGCAACCTCCGGAGCAAAAAAGACAAACGTCCAGCTTTTGCTGCCACAGCAAAGGTGCCAGCGGGGAAAAGTAATGCTGGTTCTCACTGCCTCCTGGAACCCTTTCAAATGCCACAGACAATTTGGCCCTCTCTGCTTTCCTGCGGACTCCATCCTCAAAAGAACCTATTTTTGCTTTCGGCGCCCTCCGGAGCAAAAAAGACAAACGTCCAGCTTTTGCTGCCACAGCAAAGGTGCCAGCAGGGAAAAGTAATGCTGGTTCTCACTGCCTCCTGGAACTCCTTCAAATGCCACAGACAATTTGGCCCTCTCTGCTTTCCTGTGGACTCCATCCTCAAAAGCACCTGTTTTCGCTTTCGGCAGCCTCCGGAGCAAAAAAGACAAACGTCCAGCTTTTGCTGCCACAGCAAAGGTGCCAGCGGGGAAAAGTAATGCTGGTTCTCACTGCCTCCTGGAACCTCTTCAAATGCCCCTGACAATTTGGCCCTCTCTGCTTTCCTGCGGACTCCATCCTCAAAAGCACGTGTTTTCGCTTTCGGCAACCTCCGGAGCAAAAAAGACAAACGTCCAGCTTTTGCTGCCACAGCAAAGGTGCCAGCGGGGAAAAGTAATGCTGGTTCTCACTGCCTCCTGGAACTCTTTCAAATGCCACAGACAATTTGGCCCTCTCTGCTTTCCTGCGGACTCCATCCTCAAAAGCACCTATTTTCGCTTTCGGCAGCCTCCGGAGCAAAAAAGACAAACGTCCAGCTTTTGCTGCCACAGCAAAGGTGCCAGCGGGGAAAAGTAATGCTGGTTCTCACTGCCTCCTGGAACCCTTTCAAATGCCCCTGACAATTTGGCCCTCTCTGCTTTCCTGCGGACTCTATCCTCAAAAGCGCCTTTTTTCACTTTCGGCGCCCTCCGGTGGTAAAAAGACAAACGTCCAGCTTTTGCTGCCACAGCAAAGGTGCCAGCGGGGAAAAGTAATGCTGGTTCTCACTGCCTCCTGGAACCCTTTCAAATGCCACAGACAATTTGGCCCTCTCTGCTTTCCTGTGGACTCCATCCTCAAAAGCACCTGTTTTCGCTTTCGGCAGCCTCCGGAGCAAAAAAGACAAACGTCCAGCTTTTGCTGCCACAGCAAAGGTGCCAGCGGGGAAAAGTAATGCTGGTTCTCACTGCCTCCTGGAACTCTTACAAATGCCACAGACAATTTGGCCCTCTCTGCTTTCCTGCGGACTCCATCCTCAAAAGCACCTATTTTCGCTTTCGGCAGCCTCTGGAGCAAAAGAGACAAACGTCCAGCTTTTGCTGCCACAGCAAAGGTGCCAGCGGGGAAAAGTAATGCTGGTTCTCACTGCCTCCTGGAACCCTTTCAAATGCCACAGACAATTTGGCCCTCTCTGCTTTCCTGTGGACTCCATCCTCAAAAGCACCTGTTTTCGCTTTCGGCAGCCTCCGGAGCAAAAAAGACAAACGTCCAGCTTTTGCTGCCACAGCAAAGGTGCCAGCGGGGAAAAGTAATGCTGGTTCTCACTGCCTCCTGGAACCCTTTCAAATGCCACAGACAATTTGGCCCTCTCTGCTTTCCTGCGGACTCCATCCTCAAAAGCACCTGTTTTCGCTTTCGGCAGCCTCCGGAGCAAAAAAGACAAACGTCCAGCTTTTGCTGCCACAGCAAAGGTGCCAGCGGGGAAAAGTAATGCTGGTTCTCACTGCCTCCTGGAACCCTTTCAAATGCCCCAGACAATTTGGCCCTCTCTGCTTTCCTGCGGACTCCATCCTCAAAAGCACCTGTTTTCGCTTTCGGCAGCCTCCGGAGCAAAAAAGACAAACGTCCAGCTTTTGCTGCCACAGCAAAGGTGCCAGCGGGGAAAAGTAATGCTGGTTCTCACTGCCTCCTGGAACCCTTTCAAATGCCACAGACAATTTGGCCCTCTCTGCTTTCCTGCGGACTCCATCCTCAAAAGCACCTGTTTTCGCTTTCGGCAGCCTCCGGAGCAAAAAAGACAAACGTCCAGCTTTTGCTGCCACAGCAAAGGTGCCAGCGGGGAAAAGTAATGCTGGTTCTCACTGCCTCCTGGAACCCTTTCAAATGCCACAGACAATTTGGCCCTCTCTGCTTTCCTGCGGACTCCATTTTCAAAAGAACCTATTTTCCCTTTCGGCGCCCTCCGGAGCAAAAAAGACAAACGTCCAGCTTTTGCTGCCACAGCAAAGGTGCCAGCGGGGAAAAGTAATGCTGGTTCTCACTGCCTCCTGGAACCCTTTCAAATGCCACAGACAATTTGGCCCTCTCTGCTTTCCTGCGGACTCCATCCTCAAAAGCACCTGTTTTCGCTTTCGGCAGCCTCCGGAGCAAAAAAGACAAACGTCCAGCTTTTGCTGCCACAGCAAAGGTGCCAGCGGGGAAAAGTAATGCTGGTTCTCACTGCCTCCTGGAACCCTTTCAAATGCCACAGACAATTTGGCCCTCTCTGCTTTCCTGCGGACTCCATCCTCAAAAGCAGCTGTTTTCGCTTTCGGCAGCCTCCGGAGCAAAAGAGACAAACGTCCAGCTTTTGCTGCCACAGCAAAGGTGCCAGCGGGGAAAAGTAATGCTGGTTCTCACTGCCTCCTGGAACCCTTTCAAATGCCACAGACAATTTGGCCCTCTCTGCTTTCCTGCGGACTCCATCCTCAAAAGCACCTGTTTTCGCTTTCGGCAGCCTCCGGAGCAAAAAAGACAAACGTCCAGCTTTTGCTGCCACAGCAAAGGTGCCAGCGGGGAAAAGTAATGCTGGTTCTCACTGCCTCCTGGAACCCTTTCAAATGCCACAGACAATTTGGCCCTCTCTGCTTTCCTGCGGACTCCATCTTCAAAAGAAACTATTTTTGCTTTCGGCGCCCTCCGGAGCAAAAAAGACAAACGTCACGCTTTTGCTGCCACAGCAAAGGTACCAGCGGGGAAAAGTAATGCTGGTTCTCACTGACTCCTGGAACCTCTTCAAATGCCCCGACAATTTGGCCCTCTCTGCTTTCCTGCGGACTCCATCCTCAAAAGCACCTGTTTTCACTTTCGGCAGCCTCCGGAGCAAAAAAGACAAACGTCCAGCTTTTGCTGCCACAGCAAAGGTGCCAGCGGGGAAAAGTAATGCTGGTTCTCACTGCCTCCTGGAACCTCTTCAAATGCCCCAGACAATTTGGCCCTCTCTGCTTTCCTGCGGACTCCATCCTCAAAAGCACCTGTTTTCGCTTTCGGCAGCCTCCGGATCAAAAAAGACAAACGTCCAGCTTTTGCTGCCACAGCAAAGGTGCCAGCGGGGAAAAGTAATGCTGGTTCTCACTGCCTCCTGGAACCCTTTCAAATGCCCCAGACAATTTGGCCCTCTCTGCTTTCCTGCGGACTCTATCCTCAAAAGCGCCTTTTTTCACTTTCGGCGCCCTCCGGTGGTAAAAAGACAAACGTCCAGCTTTTGCTGCCACAGCAAAGGTGCCAGCGAAGAAAAGTGATGCTGGTTCTCACTGCCTCCTGGAACTCTTTCAAATGCCACAGACAATTTGGCCCTCTCTGCTTTCCTGCGGACTCCATCCTCAAAAGCACCTATTTTCGCTTTCGGCAGCCTCCGGAGCAAAAAAGACAAACGTCCAGCTTTTGCTGCCACAGCAAAGGTGCCAGCGGGGAAAAGTAATGCTGGTTCTCACTGCCTCCTGGAACCTGTTCAAATGCCCCAGACAATTTGGCCCTCTCTGCTTTCCTGTGGACTCCATCCTCAAAAGCACCTGTTTTCGCTTTCGGCAGCCTCCGGAGCAAAAAAGACAAACGTCCAGCTTTTGCTGCCACAGCAAAGGTGCCAGCGGGGAAAAGTAATGCTGGTTCTCACTGCCTCCTGGAACCCTTTCAAATGCCCCTGACAATTTGGCCCTCTCTGCTTTCCTGCGGACTCTATCCTCAAAAGCGCCTTTTTTCACTTTCGGCGCCCTCCGGTGGTAAAAAGACAAACGTCCAGCTTTTGCTGCCACAGCAAATGTGCCAGCGGGGAAAAGTAATGCTGGTTCTCACTGCCTCCTGGAACTCTTTCAAATGCCACAGACAATTTGGCCCTCTCTGCTTTCCTGCGGACTCCATCCTCAAAAGCACCTATTTTCGCTTTCGGCAGCCTCCGGAGCAAAAGAGACAAACGTCCAGCTTTTGCTGCCACAGCAAAGGTGCCAGCGGGGAAAAGTGATGCTGGTTCTCACTGCCTCCTGGAACTCTTTCAAATGCCACAGACAATTTGGGCCTCTCTGCTTTCCTGCGGACTCCATCCTCAAAAGCACCTGTTTTCGCTTTCGGCAACCTCCGGAGCAAAAAAGACAAACGTCCAGCTTTTGCTGCCACAGCAAAGGTGCCAGCGGGGAAAAGTAATGCTGGTTCTCACTGCCTCCTGGAACCCTTTCAAATGCCCCTGACAATTTGGCCCTCTCTGCTTTCCTGCGGACTCTATCCTCAAAAGCGCCTTTTTTCACTTTCGGCGCCCTCCGGTGGTAAAAAGACAAACGTCCAGCTTTTGCTGCCACAGCAAATGTGCCAGCGGGGAAAAGTAATGCTGGTTCTCACTGCCTCCTGGAACCTGTTCAAATGCCCCAGACAATTTGGCCCTCTCTGCTTTCCTGCGGACTCCATCCTCAAAAGCACCTGTTTTCGCTTTCGGCAGCCTCCGGAGCAAAAAAGACAAACGTCCAGCTTTTGCTGCCACAGCAAAGGTGCCAGCGGGGAAAAGTAATGCTGGTTCTCACTGCCTCCTGGAACCCTTTCAAATGCCACAGACAATTTGGCCCTCTCTGCTTTCCTGCGGACTCCATCCTCAAAAGAACCTGTTTTCGCTTTCGGCAGCCTCCGGAGCAAAAAAGACAAACGTCCAGCTTTTGCTGCCACAGCAAAGGTGCCAGCGGGGAAAAGTAATGCTGGTTCTCACTGCCTCCTGGAACCTCTTCAAATGCCCCAGACAATTTGGCCCTCTCTGCTTTCCTGCGGACTCCATCCTCAAAAGCACCTGTTTTCGCTTTCGGCAACCTCCGGAGCAAAAAAGACAAACGTCCAGCTTTTGCTGCCACAGCAAAGGTGCCAGCGGGGAAAAGTAATGCTGGTTCTCACTGCCTCCTGGAACCCTTTCAAATGCCCCAGACAATTTGGCCCTCTCTGCTTTCCTGCGGACTCCATCCTCAAAAGAACCTATTTTTGCTTTCGGCGCCCTCCGGAGCAAAAAAGACAAACGTCCAGCTTTTGCTGCCACAGCAAAGGTGCCAGCAGGGAAAAGTAATGCTGGTTCTCACTGCCTCCTGGAACTCCTTCAAATGCCACAGACAATTTGGCCCTCTCTGCTTTCCTGCGGACTCCATCCTCAAAAGCACGTGTTTTCGCTTTCGGCAACCTCCGGAGCAAAAAAGACAAACGTCCAGCTTTTGCTGCCACAGCAAAGGTGCCAGCGGGGAAAAGTAATGCTGGTTCTCACTGCCTCCTGGAACCCTTTCAAATGCCACAGACAATTTAGCCCTCTCTGCTTTCCTGTGGACTCCATCCTCAAAAGCACCTGTTTTCGCTTTCGGCAGCCTCCGGAGCAAAAAAGACAAACGTCCAGCTTTTGCTGCCACAGCAAAGGTGCCAGTGGGGAAAAGTAATGCTGGTTCTCACTGCCTCCTGGAACCTCTTCAAATGCCCCAGACAATTTGGCCCTCTCTGCTTTCCTGCGGACTCCATCCTCAAAAGCACCTGTTTTCGCTTTCGGCAACCTCCGGAGCAAAAAAGACAAACGTCCAGCTTTTGCTGCCACAGCAAAGGTGCCAGCGGGGAAAAGTAATGCTGGTTCTCACTGCCTCCTGGAACCCTTTCAAATGCCACAGACAATTTGGCCCTCTCTGCTTTCCTGCGGACTCCATCCTCAAAAGCACCTATTTTTGCTTTCGGCGCCCTCCGGAGCAAAAAAGACAAACGTCCAGCTTTTGCTGCCACAGCAAAGGTGCCAGCAGGGAAAAGTAATGCTGGTTCTCACTGCCTCCTGGAACTCCTTCAAATGCCACAGACAATTTGGCCCTCTCTGCTTTCCTGTGGACTCCATCCTCAAAAGCACCTGTTTTCGCTTTCGGCAGCCTCCGGAGCAAAAAAGACAAACGTCCAGCTTTTGCTGCCACAGCAAAGGTGCCAGCGGGGAAAAGTAATGCTGGTTCTCACTGCCTCCTGGAACCCTTTCAAATGCCACAGACAATTTGGCCCTCTCTGCTTTCCTGCGGACTCCATCCTCAAAAGCACCTGTTTTCGCTTTCGGCAGCCTCCGGAGCAAAAAAGACAAACGTCCAGCTTTTGCTGCCACAGCAAAGGTGCCAGCGGGGAAAAGTAATGCTGGTTCTCACTGCCTCCTGGAACCCTTTCAAATGCCCCAGACAATTTGGCCCTCTCTGCTTTCCTGCGGACTCCATCCTCAAAAGCACCTATTTTCGCTTTCGGCAGCCTCCGGAGCAAAAAAGACAAACGTCCAGCTTTTGCTGCCACAGCAAAGGTGCCAGCGGGGAAAAGTAATGCTGGTTCTCACTGCCTCCTGGAACCCTTTCAAATGCCCCAGACAATTTGGCCCTCTCTGCTTTCCTGCGGACTCCATCCTCAAAAGCACCTGTTTTCGCTTTCGGCAGCCTCCGGAGCAAAAAAGACAAACGTCCAGCTTTTGCTGCCACAGCAAAGGTGCCAGCGGGGAAAAGTAATGCTGGTTCTCACTGCCTCCTGGAACCCTTTCAAATGCCACAGACAATTTGGCCCTCTCTGCTTTCCTGCGGACTCCATTTTCAAAAGAACCTATTTTCCCTTTCGGCGCCCTCCGGAGCAAAAAAGACAAACGTCCAGCTTTTGCTGCCACAGCAAAGGTGCCAGCGGGGAAAAGTAATGCTGGTTCTCACTGCCTCCTGGAACCCTTTCAAATGCCACAGACAATTTGGCCCTCTCTGCTTTCCTGCGGACTCCATCCTCAAAAGCACCTGTTTTCGCTTTCGGCAGCCTCCGGAGCAAAAAAGACAAACGTCCAGCTTTTGCTGCCACAGCAAAGGTGCCAGCGGGGAAAAGTAATGCTGGTTCTCACTGCCTCCTGGAACCCTTTCAAATGCCACAGACAATTTGGCCCTCTCTGCTTTCCTGCGGACTCCATCCTCAAAAGCAGCTGTTTTCGCTTTCGGCAGCCTCCGGAGCAAAAGAGACAAACGTCCAGCTTTTGCTGCCACAGCAAAGGTGCCAGCGGGGAAAAGTAATGCTGGTTCTCACTGCCTCCTGGAACCCTTTCAAATGCCACAGACAATTTGGCCCTCTCTGCTTTCCTGCGGACTCCATCCTCAAAAGCACCTGTTTTCGCTTTCGGCAGCCTCCGGAGCAAAAAAGACAAACGTCCAGCTTTTGCTGCCACAGCAAAGGTGCCAGCGGGGAAAAGTAATGCTGGTTCTCACTGCCTCCTGGAACCCTTTCAAATGCCACAGACAATTTGGCCCTCTCTGCTTTCCTGCGGACTCCATCTTCAAAGGAAACTATTTTTGCTTTCGGCGCCCTCCGGAGCAAAAAAGACAAACGTCACGCTTTTGCTGCCACAGCAAAGGTACCAGCGGGGAAAAGTAATGCTGGTTCTCACTGACTCCTGGAACCTCTTCAAATGCCCCGACAATTTGGCCCTCTCTGCTTTCCTGCGGACTCCATCCTCAAAAGCACCTGTTTTCACTTTCGGCAGCCTCCGGAGGAAAAAAGACAAACGTCCAGCTTTTGCTGCCACAGCAAAGGTGCCAGCGGGGAAAAGTAATGCTGGTTCTCACTGCCTCCTGGAACCTCTTCAAATGCCCCAGACAATTTGGCCCTCTCTGCTTTCCTGCGGACTCCATCCTCAAAAGCACCTGTTTTCGCTTTCGGCAGCCTCCGGAGCAAAAAAGACAAACGTCCAGCTTTTGCTGCCACAGCAAAGGTGCCAGCGGGGAAAAGTAATGCTGGTTCTCACTGCCTCCTGGAACCCTTTCAAATGCCCCTGACAATTTGGCCCTCTCTGCTTTCCTGCGGACTCTATCCTCAAAAGCGCCTTTTTTCACTTTCGGCGCCCTCCGGTGGTAAAAAGACAAACGTCCAGCTTTTGCTGCCACAGCAAATGTGCCAGCGGGGAAAAGTAATGCTGGTTCTCACTGCCTCCTGGAACTCTTTCAAATGCCACAGACAATTTGGCCCTCTCTGCTTTCCTGCGGACTCCATCCTCAAAAGCACCTATTTTCGCTTTCGGCAGCCTCCGGAGCAAAAGAGACAAACGTCCAGCTTTTGCTGCCACAGCAAAGGTGCCAGCGGGGAAAAGTAATGCTGGTTCTCACTGCCTCCTGGAACTCTTTCAAATGCCACAGACAATTTGGGCCTCTCTGCTTTCCTGCGGACTCCATCCTCAAAAGCACCTTTTTTCGCTTTCGGCAGCCTCCGGAGCAAAAAAGACAAACGTCCAGCTTTTGCTGCCACAGCAAAGGTGCCAGCGGGGAAAAGTAATGCTGGTTCTCACTGCCTCCTGGAACCCTTTCAAATGCCCCTGACAATTTGGCCCTCTCTGCTTTCCTGCGGACTCTATCCTCAAAAGCGCCTTTTTTCACTTTCGGCGCCCTCCGGTGGTAAAAAGACAAACGTCCAGCTTTTGCTGCCACAGCAAATGTGCCAGCGGGGAAAAGTAATGCTGGTTCTCACTGCCTCCTGGAACCTGTTCAAATGCCCCAGACAATTTGGCCCTCTCTGCTTTCCTGCGGACTCCATCCTCAAAAGCACCTGTTTTCGCTTTCGGCAGCCTCCGGAGCAAAAAAGACAAACGTCCAGCTTTTGCTGCCACAGCAAAGGTGCCAGCGGGGAAAAGTAATGCTGGTTCTCACTGCCTCCTGGAACCCTTTCAAATGCCACAGACAATTTGGCCCTCTCTGCTTTCCTGCGGACTCCATCCTCAAAAGAACCTGTTTTCGCTTTCGGCAGCCTCCGGAGCAAAAAAGACAAACGTCCAGCTTTTGCTGCCACAGCAAAGGTGCCAGCGGGGAAAAGTAATGCTGGTTCTCACTGCCTCCTGGAACCTCTTCAAATGCCCCAGACAATTTGGCCCTCTCTGCTTTCCTGCGGACTCCATCCTCAAAAGCACCTGTTTTCGCTTTCGGCAACCTCCAGAGCAAAAAAGACAAACGTCCAGCTTTTGCTGCCACAGCAAAGGTGCCAGCGGGGAAAAGTAATGCTGGTTCTCACTGCCTCCTGGAACCCTTTCAAATGCCCCAGACAATTTGGCCCTCTCTGCTTTCCTGCGGACTCCATCCTCAAAAGAACCTATTTTTGCTTTCGGCGCCCTCCGGAGCAAAAAAGACAAACGTCCAGCTTTTGCTGCCACAGCAAAGGTGCCAGCAGGGAAAAGTAATGCTGGTTCTCACTGCCTCCTGGAACTCCTTCAAATGCCAGAGACAATTTGGCCCTCTCTGCTTTCCTGCGGACTCCATCCTCAAAAGCACGTGTTTTCGCTTTCGGCAACCTCCGGAGCAAAAAAGACAAACGTCCAGCTTTTGCTGCCACAGCAAAGGTGCCAGCGGGGAAAAGTAATGCTGGTTCTCACTGCCTCCTGGAACCCTTTCAAATGCCACAGACAATTTGGCCCTCTCTGCTTTCCTGTGGACTCCATCCTCAAAAGCACCTGTTTTCGCTTTCGGCAGCCTCCGGAGCAAAAAAGACAAACGTCCAGCTTTTGCTGCCACAGCAAAGGTGCCAGTGGGGAAAAGTAATGCTGGTTCTCACTGCCTCCTGGAACCTCTTCAAATGCCCCAGACAATTTGGCCCTCTCTGCTTTCCTGCGGACTCCATCCTCAAAAGCACCTGTTTTCGCTTTTGGCAACCTCCGGATCAAAAAAGACAAACGTCCAGCTTTTGCTGCCACAGCAAAGGTGCCAGCGGGGAAAAGTAATGCTGGTTCTCACTGCCTCCTGGAACCCTTTCAAATGCCACAGACAATTTGGCCCTCTCTGCTTTCCTGCGGACTCCATCCTCAAAAGCACCTGTTTTCGCTTTCGGCAGCCTCCGGAGCAAAAAAGACAAACGTCCAGCTTTTGCTGCCACAGCAAAGGTGCCAGCGGGGAAAAGTAATGCTGGTTCTCACTGCCTCCTGGAACCCTTTCAAATGCCCCAGACAATTAAGCCCTCTCTGCTTTCCTGCGGACTCTATCCTCAAAAGCGCCTTTTTTCACTTTCGGCGCCCTCCGGTGGTAAAAAGACAAACGTCCAGCTTTTGCTGCCACAGCAAAGGTGCCAGCGGGGAAAAGTAATGCTGGTTCTCACTGCCTCCTGGAACCCTTTCAAATGCCACAGACAATTTGGCCCTCTCTGCTTTCCTGCGGACTCCATCCTCAAAAGAACCTATTTTTGCTTTCGGCGCCCTCCGGAGCAAAAAAGACAACCGTCCAGCTTTTGCTGCCACAGCAAAGGTGCCAGCAGGGAAAAGTAATGCTGGTTCTCACTGCCTCCTGGAACTCCTTCAAATGCCACAGACAATTTGGCCCTCTCTGCTTTCCTGCGGACTCCATCCTCAAAAGCACCTGTTTTCGCTTTCGGCAGCCTCCGGAGCAAAAAAGACAAACGTCCAGCTTTTGCTGCCACAGCAAAGGTGCCAGCGGGGAAAAGTAATGCTGGTTCTCACTGCCTCCTGGAACCCTTTCAAATGCCCCAGACAATTAAGCCCTCTCTGCTTTCCTGCGGACTCTATCCTCAAAAGCGCCTTTTTTCACTTTCGGCGCCCTCCGGTGGTAAAAAGACAAACGTCCAGCTTTTGCTGCCACAGCAAAGGTGCCAGCGGGGAAAAGTAATGCTGGTTCTCACTGCCTCCTGGAACCTCTTCAAATGCCCCAGACAATTTGGCCCTCTCTGCTTTCCTGCGGACTCCATCCTCAAAAGAACCTATTTTTGCTTTCGGCGCCCTCCGGAGCAAAAGAAGAAAAACGTCACGCTTTTGCTGCCACAGCAAAGGTACCAGCGGGGAAAAGTAATGCTGGTTCTCACTGCCTCCTGGAACCTCTTCAAATGCCACAGACAATTTGGCCCTCTCTGCTTTCCTGCGGACTCCATCCTCAAAAGAACCTATTTTTGCTTTCGGCGCCCTCCGGAGCAAAAAAGACAAACGTCCAGCTTTTGCTGCCACAGCAAAGGTGCCAGCAGGGAAAAGTAATGCTGGTTCTCACTGCCTCCTGGAACTCCTTCAAATGCCACAGACAATTTGGCCCTCTCTGCTTTCCTGCGGACTCCATCCTCAAAAGCACCTGTTTTCGCTTTCGGCAACCTCCAAAGCAAAAAAGACAAACGTCCAGCTTTTGCTGCCACAGCAAAGGTGCCAGCGGGGAAAAGTAATGCTGGTTCTCACTGCCTCCTGGAACCCTTTCAAATGCCACAGACAATTTGGCCCTCTCTGCTTTCCTGTGGACTCCATCCTCAAAAGCACCTGTTTTCGCTTTCGGCAGCCTCCGGAGCAAAAAAGACAAACGTCCAGCTTTTGCTGCCACAGCAAAGGTGCCAGCGGGGAAAAGTAATGCTGGTTCTCACTGCCTCCTGGAACCTCTTCAAATGCCCCAGACAATTTGGCCCTCTCTGCTTTCCTGCGGACTCCATCCTCAAAAGCACCTATTTTCGCTTTTGGCAACCTCCGGAGCAAAAAAGACAAACGTCCAGCTTTTGCTGCCACAGCAAAGGTGCCAGCGGGGAAAAGTAATGCTGGTTCTCACTGCCTCCTGGAACCCTTTCAAATGCCACAGACAATTTGGCCCTCTCTGCTTTCCTGCGGACTCCATCCTCAAAAGCACCTGTTTTTGCTTTCGGCAGCCTCCGGAGCAAAAAAGACAAACGTCACGCTTTTGCTGCCACAGCAAAGGTGCCAGCGGGGAAAAGTAATGCTGGTTCTCACTGCCTCCTGGAACCCTTTCAAATGCCCCAGACAATTAAGCCCTCTCTGCTTTCCTGCGGACTCTATCCTCAAAAGCGCCTTTTTTCACTTTCGGCGCCCTCCGGTGGTAAAAAGACAAACGTCCAGCTTTTGCTGCCACAGCAAAGGTGCCAGCGAAGAAAAGTGATGCTGGTTCTCACTGCCTCCTGGAACTCTTTCAAATGCCACAGACAATTTGGCCCTCTCTGCTTTCCTGCGGACTCCATCCTCAAAAGCACCTATTTTCGCTTTCGGCAGCCTCCGGAGCAAAAAAGACAAACGTCCAGCTTTTGCTGCCACAGCAAAGGTGCCAGCGGGGAAAAGTAATGCTGGTTCTCACTGCCTCCTGGAACCCTTTCAAATGCCACAGACAATTTGGCCCTCTCTGCTTTCCTGTGGACTCCATCCTCAAAAGCACCTGTTTTCGCTTTCGGCAGCCTCCGGAGCAAAAAAGACAAACGTCCAGCTTTTGCTGCCACAGCAAAGGTGCCAGCGGGGAAAAGTAATGCTGGTTCTCACTGCCTCCTGGAACCCTTTCAAATGCCACAGACAATTTGGCCCTCTCTGCTTTCCTGCGGACTCCATCCTCAAAAGCACCTGTTTTCGCTTTCGGCAGCCTCCGGAGCAAAAAAGACAAACGTCCAGCTTTTGCTGCCACAGCAAAGGTGCCAGCGGGGAAAAGTAATGCTGGTTCTCACTGCCTCCTGGAACCTCTTCAAATGCCCCAGACAATTTGGCCCTCTCTGCTTTCCTGCGGACTCCATCCTCAAAAGCACCTGTTTTCGCTTTCGGCAGCCTCCGGAGCAAAAAAGACAAACGTCCAGCTTTTGCTGCCACAGCAAAGGTGCCAGCGGGGAAAAGTAATGCTGGTTCTCACTGCCTCCTGGAACCCTTTCAAATGCCACAGACAATTTGGCCCTCTCTGCTTTCCTGCGGACTCCATCTTCAAAAGAACCTATTTTTGCTTTCGGCGCCCTCCGGAGCAAAAAAGACAAACGTCACGCTTTTGCTGCCACAGCAAAGGTACCAGCGGGGAAAAGTAATGCTGGTTCTCACTGCCTCCTGGAACCTCTTCAAATGCCCCAGACAATTTGGCCCTCTCTGCTTTCCTGCGGACTCCATTCTCAAAAGCACCTGTTTTCACTTTCGGCAGCCTCCGGAGCAAAAAAGACAAACGTCCAGCTTTTGCTGCCACAGCAAAGGTGCCAGCGGGGAAAAGTAATGCTGGTTCTCACTGCCTCCTGGAACCTCTTCAAATGCCACAGACAATTTGGCCCTCTCTGCTTTCCTGCGGACTCCATCCTCAAAAGCGCCTTTTTTCACTTTCGGCGCCCTCCGGTGGTAAAAAGACAAACGTCCAGCTTTTGCTGCCACAGCAAAGGTGCCAGCGAAGAAAAGTGATGCTGGTTCTCACTGCCTCCTGGAACTCTTTCAAATGCCCCAGACAATTTGGCCCTCTCTGCTTTCCTGCGGACTCCATCCTCAAAAGCACCTGTTTTCGCTTTCGGCAGCCTCCGGAGCAAAAAAGACAAACGTCCAGCTTTTGCTGCCACAGCAAAGGTGCCAGCGGGGAAAAGTAATGCTGGTTCTCACTGCCTCCTGGAACCCTTTCAAATGCCACAGACAATTTGGCCCTCTCTGCTTTCCTGCGGACTCCATCCTCAAAAGCGCCTTTTTTCACTTTCGGCGCCCTCCGGTGGTAAAAAGACAAACGTCCAGCTTTTGCTGCCACAGCAAAGGTGCCAGCGAAGAAAAGTGATGCTGGTTCTCACTGCCTCCTGGAACTCTTTCAAATGCCACAGACAATTTGGCCCTCTCTGCTTTCCTGCGGACTCCATCCTCAAAAGCACCTATTTTCGCTTTCGGCAGCCTCCGGAGCAAAAAAGACAAACGTCCAGCTTTTGCTGCCACAGCAAAGGTGCCAGCGGGGAAAAGTAATGCTGGTTCTCACTGCCTCCTGGAACCTGTTCAAATGCCACAGACAATTTGGCCCTCTCTGCTTTCCTGTGGACTCCATCCTCAAAAGCACCTGTTTTCGCTTTCGGCAGCCTCCGGAGCAAAAAAGACAAACGTCCAGCTTTTGCTGCCACAGCAAAGGTGCCAGCGGGGAAAAGTAATGCTGGTTCTCACTGCCTCCTGGAACCCTTTCAAATGCCCCAGACAATTAAGCCCTCTCTGCTTTCCTGCGGACTCCATCCTCAAAAGCACCTGTTTTCGCTTTTGGCAACCTCCGGATCAAAAAAGACAAACGTCCAGCTTTTGCTGCCACAGCAAAGGTGCCAGCGGGGAAAAGTAATGCTGGTTCTCAGTGCCTCCTGGAACCCTTTCAAATGCCACAGACAATTTGGCCCTCTCTGCTTTCCTGCGGACTCCATCCTCAAAAGCACCTGTTTTCGCTTTCGGCAGCCTCCGGAGCAAAAAAGACAAACGTCCAGCTTTTGCTGCCACAGCAAAGGTGCCAGCGGGGAAAAGTAATGCTGGTTCTCACTGCCTCCTGGAACCCTTTCAAATGCCCCAGACAATTAAGCCCTCTCTGCTTTCCTGCGGACTCTATCCTCAAAAGCGCCTTTTTTCACTTTCAGCGCCCTCCGGTGGTAAAAAGACAAACGTCCAGCTTTTGCTGCCACAGCAAAGGTGCCAGCGGGGAAAAGTAATGCTGGTTCTCACTGCCTCCTGGAACCCTTTCAAATGCCACAGACAATTTGGCCCTCTCTGCTTTCCTGCGGACTCCATCCTCAAAAGAACCTATTTTTGCTTTCGGCGCCCTCCGGAGCAAAAAAGACAAACGTCCAGCTTTTGCTGCCACAGCAAAGGTGCCAGCAGGGAAAAGTAATGCTGGTTCTCACTGCCTCCTGGAACTCCTTCAAATGCCACAGACAATTTGGCCCTCTCTGCTTTCCTGCGGACTCCATCCTCAAAAGCACCTGTTTTCGCTTTCGGCAACCTCCGGAGCAAAAAAGACAAACGTCCAGCTTTTGCTGCCACAGCAAAGGTGCCAGCGGGGAAAAGTAATGCTGGTTCTCACTGCCTCCTGGAACCCTTTCAAATGCCACAGACAATTTGGCCCTCTCTGCTTTCCTGTGGACTCCATCCTCAAAAGCACCTGTTTTCGCTTTCGGCAGCCTCCGGAGCAAAAAAGACAAACGTCCAGCTTTTGCTGCCACAGCAAAGGTGCCAGCGGGGAAAAGTAATGCTGGTTCTCACTGCCTCCTGGAACCTCTTCAAATGCCCCAGACAATTTGGCCCTCTCTGCTTTCCTGCGGACTCCATCCTCAAAAGCACCTATTTTCGCTTTTGGCAACCTCCGGAGCAAAAAAGACAAACGTCCAGCTTTTGCTGCCACAGCAAAGGTGCCAGCAGGGAAAAGTAATGCTGGTTCTCACTGCCTCCTGGAACTCCTTCAAATGCCACAGACAATTTGGCCCTCTCTGCTTTCCTGCGGACTCCATCCTCAAAAGCACCTGTTTTCGCTTTCGGCAACCTCCGGAGCAAAAAAGACAAACGTCCAGCTTTTGCTGCCACAGCAAAGGTGCCAGCGGGGAAAAGTAATGCTGGTTCTCACTGCCTCCTGGAACCCTTTCAAATGCCACAGACAATTTGGCCCTCTCTGCTTTCCTGTGGACTCCATCCTCAAAAGCACCTGTTTTCGCTTTCGGCAGCCTCCGGAGCAAAAAAGACAAACGTCCAGCTTTTGCTGCCACAGCAAAGGTGCCAGCGGGGAAAAGTAATGCTGGTTCTCACTGCCTCCTGGAACCTCTTCAAATGCCCCAGACAATTTGGCCCTCTCTGCTTTCCTGCGGACTCCATCCTCAAAAGCACCTATTTTCGCTTTTGGCAACCTCCGGAGCAAAAAAGACAAACGTCCAGCTTTTGCTGCCACAGCAAAGGTGCCAGCGGGGAAAAGTAATGCTGGTTCTCACTGCCTCCTGGAACCCTTTCAAATGCCACAGACAATTTGGCCCTCTCTGCTTTCCTGCGGACTCCATCCTCAAAAGCACCTGTTTTTGCTTTCGGCAGCCTCCGGAGCAAAAAAGACAAACGTCACGCTTTTGCTGCCACAGCAAAGGTGCCAGCGGGGAAAAGTAATGCTGGTTCTCACTGCCTCCTGGAACCCTTTCAAATGCCCCAGACAATTAAGCCCTCTCTGCTTTCCTGCGGACTCTATCCTCAAAAGCGCCTTTTTTCACTTTCGGCGCCCTCCGGTGGTAAAAAGACAAACGTCACGCTTTTGCTGCCACAGCAAAGGTGCCAGCGGGGAAAAGTAATGCTGGTTCTCACTGCCTCCTGGAACTCTTTCAAATGCCACAGACAATTTGGCCCTCTCTGCTTTCCTGCGGACTCCATCCTCAAAAGCACCTATTTTCGCTTTCGGCAGCCTCCGGAGCAAAAAAGACAAACGTCCAGCTTTTGCTGCCACAGCAAAGGTGCCAGCGGGGAAAAGTAATGCTGGTTCTAACTGCCTCCTGGAACCCTTTCAAATGCCACAGACAATTTGGCCCTCTCTGCTTTCCTGCGGACTCTATCCTCAAAAGCGCCTTTTTTCACTTTCGGCGCCCTCCGGTGGTAAAAAGACAAACGTCCAGCTTTTGCTGCCACAGCAAATGTGCCAGCGGGGAAAAGTAATGCTGGTTCTCACTGCCTCCTGGAACTCTTTCAAATGCCACAGACAATTTGGCCCTCTCTGCTTTCCTGCGGACTCCATCCTCAAAAGCACCTGTTTTCGCTTTCGGCAGCCTCCGGAGCAAAAAAGACAAACGTCCAGCTTTTGCTGCCACAGCAAAGGTGCCAGCAGGGAAAAGTAATGCTGGTTCTCACTGCCTCCTGGAACCCTTTCAAATGCCACAGACAATTTGGCCCTCTCTGCTTTCCTGCGGACTCCATCTTCAAAAGAACCTATTTTTGCTTTCGGCGCCCTCCGGAGCAAAAGAAGACAAACGTCACGCTTTTGCTGCCACAGCAAAGGTACCAGCGGGGAAAAGTAATGCTGGTTCTCACTGCCTCCTGGAACCTCTTCAAATGCCACAGACAATTTGGCCCTCTCTGCTTTCCTGCGGACTCCATCCTCAAAAGAACCTATTTTTGCTTTCGGCGCCCTCCGGAGCAAAAAAGACAAACGTCCAGCTTTTGCTGCCACAGCAAAGGTGCCAGCAGGGAAAAGTAATGCTGGTTCTCACTGCCTCCTGGAACTCCTTCAAATGCCACAGACAATTTGGCCCTCTCTGCTTTCCTGCGGACTCCATCCTCAAAAGCACCTGTTTTCGCTTTCGGCAACCTCCGGAGCAAAAAAGACAAACGTCCAGCTTTTGCTGCCACAGCAAAGGTGCCAGCGGGGAAAAGTAATGCTGGTTCTCACTGCCTCCTGGAACCCTTTCAAATGCCACAGACAATTTGGCCCTCTCTGCTTTCCTGTGGACTCCATCCTCAAAAGCACCTGTTTTCGCTTTCGGCAGCCTCCGGAGCAAAAAAGACAAACGTCCAGCTTTTGCTGCCACAGCAAATGTGCCAGCGGGGAAAAGTAATGCTGGTTCTCACTGCCTCCTGGAACTCTTTCAAATGCCACAGACAATTTGGCCCTCTCTGCTTTCCTGCGGACTCCATCCTCAAAAGCACCTATTTTCGCTTTCGGCAGCCTCCGGAGCAAAAGAGACAAACGTCCAGCTTTTGCTGCCACAGCAAATGTGCCAGCGGGGAAAAGTAATGCTGGTTCTCACTGCCTCCTGGAACCCTTTCAAATGCCACAGACAATTTGGCCCTCTCTGCTTTCCTGTGGACTCCATCCTCAAAAGCACCTGTTTTCGCTTTCGGCAGCCTCCGGAGCAAAAAAGACAAACGTCCAGCTTTTGCTGCCACAGCAAAGGTGCCAGCGGGGAAAAGTAATGCTGGTTCTCACTGCCTCCTGGAACCCTTTCAAATGCCACAGACAATTTGGCCCTCTCTGCTTTCCTGCGGACTCCATCCTCAAAAGCACCTATTTTCGCTTTTGGCAACCTCCGGAGCAAAAAAGACAAACGTCCAGCTTTTGCTGCCACAGCAAAGGTGCCAGCGGGGAAAAGTAATGCTGGTTCTCACTGCCTCCTGGAACCCTTTCAAATGCCACAGACAATTTGGCCCTCTCTGCTTTCCTGCGGACTCCATCCTCAAAAGCACCTGTTTTTGCTTTCGGCAGCCTCCGGAGCAAAAAAGACAAACGTCCAGCTTTTGCTGCCACAGCAAAGGTGCCAGCGGGGAAAAGTAATGCTGGTTCTCACTGCCTCCTGGAACCCTTTCAAATGCCCCAGACAATTAAGCCCTCTCTGCTTTCCTGCGGACTCTATCCTCAAAAGCGCCTTTTTTCACTTTCGGCGCCCTCCGGTGGTAAAAAGACAAACGTCCAGCTTTTGCTGCCACAGCAAAGGTGCCAGCGAAGAAAAGTGATGCTGGTTCTCACTGCCTCCTGGAACTCTTTCAAATGCCACAGACAATTTGGCCCTCTCTGCTTTCCTGCGGACTCCATCCTCAAAAGCACCTATTTTCGCTTTCGGCAGCCTCCGGAGCAAAAAAGACAAACGTCCAGCTTTTGCTGCCACAGCAAAGGTGCCAGCGGGGAAAAGTAATGCTGGTTCTCACTGCCTCCTGGAACCTGTTCAAATGCCACAGACAATTTGGCCCTCTCTGCTTTCCTGTGGACTCCATCCTCAAAAGCACCTGTTTTCGCTTTCGGCAGCCTCCGGAGCAAAAAAGACAAACGTCCAGCTTTTGCTGCCACAGCAAAGGTGCCAGCGGGGAAAAGTAATGCTGGTTCTCACTGCCTCCTGGAACCCTTTCAAATGCCCCAGACAATTAAGCCCTCTCTGCTTTCCTGCGGACTCTATCCTCAAAAGCGCCTTTTTTCACTTTCGGCGCCCTCCGGTGGTAAAAAGACAAACGTCCAGCTTTTGCTGCCACAGCAAATGTGCCAGCGGGGAAAAGTAATGCTGGTTCTCACTGCCTCCTGGAACTCTTTCAAATGCCACAGACAATTTGGCCCTCTCTGCTTTCCTGCGGACTCCATCCTCAAAAGCACCTATTTTCGCTTTCGGCAGCCTCCGGAGCAAAAGAGACAAACGTCCAGCTTTTGCTGCCACAGCAAAGGTGCCAGCGGGGAAAAGTAATGCTGGTTCTCACTGCCTCCTGGAACCCTTTCAAATGCCACAGACAATTTGGCCCTCTCTGCTTTCCTGCGGACTCCATTTTCAAAAGCACCTGTTTTCGCTTTTGGCAACCTCCGGAGCAAAAAAGACAAACGTCCAGCTTTTGCTGCCACAGCAAAGGTGCCAGCGGGGAAAAGTAATGCTGGTTCTCACTGCCTCCTGGAACCCTTTCAAATGCCCCAGACAATTTGGCCCTCTCTGCTTTCCTGTGGACTCCATCCTCAAAAGCACCTGTTTTCGCTTTCGGCAGCCTCCGGAGCAAAAAAGACAAACGTCCAGCTTATGCTGCCACAGCAAAGGTGCCAGCGGGGAAAAGTAATGCTGGTTCTCACTGCCTCCTGGAACCCTTTCAAATGCCCCAGACAATTAAGCCCTCTCTGCTTTCCTGCGGACTCTATCCTCAAAAGCGCCTTTTTTCACTTTCGGCGCCCTCCGGTGGTAAAAAGACAAACGTCCAGCTTTTGCTGCCACAGCAAAGGTGCCAGCGAAGAAAAGTGATGCTGGTTCTCACTGCCTCCTGGAACTCTTTCAAATGCCCCTGACAATTTGGCCCTCTCTGCTTTCCTGCGGACTCCATCCTCAAAAGCACCTGTTTTCGCTTTCGGCAGCCTCCGGAGCAAAAAAGACAAACGTCCAGCTTTTGCTGCCACAGCAAAGGTGCCAGCGGGGAAAAGTAATGCTGGTTCTCACTGCCTCCTGGAACCCTTTCAAATGCCACAGACAATTTGGCCCTCTCTGCTTTCCTGCGGACTCCATCCTCAAAAGCAGCTGTTTTCGCTTTCGGCAGCCTCCGGAGCAAAAAAGACAAACGTCCAGCTTTTGCTGCCACAGCAAAGGTGCCAGCGGGGAAAAGTAATGCTGGTTCTCACTGCCTCCTGGAACCTCTTCAAATGCCCCAGACAATTTGGCCCTCTCTGCTTTCCTGCGGACTCCATCCTCAAAAGCACCTGTTTTCGCTTTCGGCAACCTCCGGAGCAAAAAAGACAAACGTCCAGCTTTTGCTGCCACAGCAAATGTGCCAGCGGGGAAAAGTAATGCTGGTTCTCACTGCCTCCTGGAACTCTTTCAAATGCCACAGACAATTTGGCCCTCTCTGCTTTCCTGCGGACTCCATCCTCAAAAGAACCTGTTTTCGCTTTCGACGCCCTCCGGAGCAAAAAAGACAAACGTCCAGCTTTTGCTGCCACAGCAAAGGTGCCAGCAAGGAAATATGATGCTGGTCCTCACTGCCTCCTGGAACCCTTTCAAATGCCCCAGACAATTAAGCCCTCTCTGCTTTCCTGCAGACTCTATCCTCAAAAGCGCCTTTTTTCACTTTCGGCGCCCTCCGGTGGTAAAAAGACAAACGTCCAGCTTTTGCTGCCACAGCAAAGGTGCCAGCGGGGAAAAGTGATGCTGGTTCTCACTGCCTCCTGGAACTCTTTCAAATGCCACAGACAATTTGGCCCTCTCTGCTTTCCTGCGGACTCCATCCTCAAAAGAACCTATTTTCGCTTTCGGCAGCCTCCGGAGCAAAAAAGACAGACGTCCAGCTTTTGCTGCCACAGCAAAGGTGCCAGCGGGGAAAAGTAATGCTGGTTCTCACTGCCTCCTGGAACCTCTTCAAATGCCCCTGACAATTTGGCCCTCTCTGCTTTCCTGCGGACTCCATCCTCAAAAGCACCTGTTTTCGCTTTCGGCAGCCTCCGGAGCAAAAAAGACAAACGTCCAGCTTTTGCTGCCACAGCAAAGGTGCCAGCGGGGAAAAGTAATGCTGGTTCTCACTGCCTCCTGGAACCCTTTCAAATGCCACAGACAATTTGGCCCTCTCTGCTTTCCTGCGGACTCTATCCTCAAAAGCGCCTTTTTTCACTTTCGGCGCCGTCCGGTGGTAAAAAGACAAACGTCCAGCTTTTGCTGCCACAGCAAAGGTGCCAGCGGGGAAAAGTAATGCTGGTTCTCACTGCCTCCTGGAACCTCTTCAAATGCCCCAGACAATTTGGCCCTCTCTGCTTTCCTGCGGACTCCATCCTCAAAAGCACCTGTTTTCGCTTTCGGCAACCTCCGGAGCAAAAAAGACAAACGTCCAGCTTTTGCTGCCACAGCAAAGGTGCCAGCGGGGAAAAGTAATGCTGGTTCTCACTGCCTCCTGGAACCCTTTCAAATGCCACAGACAATTTGGCCCTCTCTGCTTTCCTGCGGACTCCATCCTCAAAAGAACCTATTTTTGCTTTCGTCGCCCTCCGGAGCAAAAAAGACAAACGTCCAGCTTTTGCTGCCACAGCAAAGGTGCCAGCAGGGAAAAGTAATGCTGGTTCTCACTGCCTCCTGGAACTCCTTCAAATGCCACAGACAATTTGGCCCTCTCTGCTTTCCTGCGGACTCCATCCTCAAAAGCACCTGTTTTCGCTTTTGGCAACCTCCGGAGCAAAAAAGACAAACGTCCAGCTTTTGCTGCCACAGCAAAGGTGCCAGCGGGGAAAAGTAATGCTGGTTCTCACTGCCTCCTGGAACCCTTTCAAATGCCCCAGACAATTTGGGCCTCTCTGCTTTCCTGCGGACTCCATCCTCAAAAGCACCTGTTTTCGCTTTCGGCAGCCTCCGGAGGAAAAAAGACAAACGTCCAGCTTTTGCTGCCACAGCAAAGGTGCCAGCGGGGAAAAGTAATGCTGGTTCTCACTGCCTCCTGGAACCCTTTCAAATGCCCCAGACAATTAAGCCCTCTCTGCTTTCCTGCGGACTCTATCCTCAAAAGCGCCTTTTTTCACTTTCGGCGCCCTCCGGTGGTAAAAAGACAAACATCCAGCTTTTGCTGCCACAGCAAAGGTGCCAGCAGGGAAAAGTAATGCTGGTTCTCACTGCCTCCTGGAACTCCTTCAAATGCCACAGACAATTTGGCCCTCTCTGCTTTCCTGCGGACTCCATCCTCAAAAGCACCTATTTTCGCTTTCGGCAACCTCCGGAGCAAAAAAGACAAACGTCCAGCTTTTGCTGCCACAGCAAAGGTGCCAGCGGGGAAAAGTAATGCTGGTTCTCACTGCCTCCTGGAACCCTTTCAAATGCCACAGACAATTTGGCCCTCTCTGCTTTCCTGTGGACTCCATCCTCAAAAGCACCTGTTTTCGCTTTCGGCAGCCTCCGGAGCAAAAAAGACAAACGTCCAGCTTTTGCTGCCACAGCAAATGTGCCAGCGGGGAAAAGTAATGCTGGTTCTCACTGCCTCCTGGAACCTCTTCAAATTCCCCAGACAATTTGGCCCTCTCTGCTTTCCTGCGGACTCCATCCTCAAAAGCACGTGTTTTCGCTTTCGGCAACCTCCGGAGCAAAAAAGACAAACGTCCAGCTTTTGCTGCCACAGCAAAGGTGCCAGCGGGGAAAAGTAATGCTGGTTCTCACTGCCTCCTGGAACCCTTTCAAATGCCCCAGACAATTTGGCCCTCTCTGCTTTCCTGCGGACTCCATCCTCAAAAGCACCTGTTTTCGCTTTCGGCAGCCTCCGGAGCAAAAAAGACAAACGTCCAGCTTTTGCTGCCACAGCAAAGGTGCCAGCGGGGAAAAGTAATGCTGGTTCTCACTGCCTCCTGGAACCCTTTCAAATGCCCCAGACAATTAAGCCCTCTCTGCTTTCCTGCGGACTCTATCCTCAAAAGCGCCTTTTTTCACTTTCGGCGCCCTCCGGTGGTAAAAAGACAAACATCCAGCTTTTGCTGCCACAGCAAAGGTGCCAGCGAAGAAAAGTGATGCTGGTTCTCACTGCCTCCTGGAACTCTTTCAAATGCCACAGACAATTTGGCCCTCTCTGCTTTCCTGCGGACTCCATCCTCAAAAGCACCTATTTTCGCTTTCGGCAGCCTCCGGAGCAAAAAAGACAAACGTCCAGCTTTTGCTGCCACAGCAAAGGTGCCAGCGGGGAAAAGTAATGCTGGTTCTCACTGCCTCCTGGAACCTGTTCAAATGCCCCAGACAATTTGGCCCTCTCTGCTTTCCTGCGGACTCCATCCTCAAAAGCAGCTGTTTTCGCTTTCGGCAGCCTCCGGAGCAAAAAAGACAAACGTCCAGCTTTTGCTGCCACAGCAAAGGTGCCAGCGGGGAAAAGTAATGCTGGTTCTCACTGCCTCCTGGAACCTCTTCAAATGCCCCAGACAATTTGGCCCTCTCTGCTTTCCTGCGGACTCCATCCTCAAAAGCACCTGTTTTCGCTTTCGGCAACCTCCGGAGCAAAAAAGACAAACGTCCAGCTTTTGCTGCCACAGCAAAGGTGCCAGCGGGGAAAAGTAATGCTGGTTCTCACTGCCTCCTGGAACCCTTTCAAATGCCACAGACAATTTGGCCCTCTCTGCTTTCCTGCGGACTCCATCCTCAAAAGAACCTATTTTTGCTTTCGGCGCCCTCCGGAGCAAAAAAGACAAACGTCCAGCTTTTGCTGCCACAGCAAATGTGCCAGCAGGGAAAAGTAATGCTGGTTCTCACTGCCTCCTGGAACTCCTTCAAATGCCACAGACAATTTGGCCCTCTCTGCTTTCCTGTGGACTCCATCCTCAAAAGCACCTGTTTTCGCTTTCGGCAGCCTCCGGAGCAAAAAAGACAAACGTCCAGCTTTTGCTGCCACAGCAAAGGTGCCAGCGGGGAAAAGTAATGCTGGTTCTCACTGCCTCCTGGAACCTCTTCAAATGCCCCAGACAATTTGGCCCTCTCTGCTTTCCTGCGGACTCCATCCTCAAAAGCACCTGTTTTCGCTTTCGGCAACCTCCGGAGCAAAAAAGACAAACGTCCAGCTTTTGCTGCCACAGCAAAGGTGCCAGCAGGGAAAAGTAATGCTGGTTCTCACTGCCTCCTGGAACTCTTTCAATGCCACAGACAATTTGGCCCTCTCTGCTTTCCTGCGGACTCCATCCTCAAAAGCACCTATTTTCGCTTTCGGCAGCCTCCGGAGCAAAAAAGACAAACGTCCAGCTTTTGCTGCCACAGCAAAGGTGCCAGCGGGGAAAAGTAATGCTGGTTCTCACTGCCTCCTGGAACCCTTTCAAATGCCCCTGACAATTTGGCCCTCTCTGCTTTCCTGCGGACTCTATCCTCAAAAGCGCCTTTTTTCACTTTCGGCGCCCTCCGGTGGTAAAAAGACAAACGTCCAGCTTTTGCTGCCACAGCAAATGTGCCAGCGGGGAAAAGTAATGCTGGTTCTCACTGCATCCTGGAACTCTTTCAAATGCCACAGACAATTTGGCCCTCTCTGCTTTCCTGCGGACTCCATCCTCAAAAGCACCTGTTTTCGCTTTCGGCAGCCTCCGGAGCAAAAGAGACAAACGTCCAGCTTTTGCTGCCACAGCAAATGTGCCAGCGGGGAAAAGTAATGCTGGTTCTCACTGCCTCCTGGAACCCTTTCAAATGCCACAGACAATTTGGCCCTCTCTGCTTTCCTGTGGACTCCATCCTCAAAAGCACCTGTTTTCGCTTTCGGCAGCCTCCGGAGCAAAAAAGACAAACGTCCAGCTTTTGCTGCCACAGCAAAGGTGCCAGCGGGGAAAAGTAATGCTGGTTCTCACTGCCTCCTGGAACCCTTTCAAATGCCCCAGACAATTTGGCCCTCTCTGCTTTCCTGCGGACTCCATCCTCAAAAGCACCTGTTTTCGCTTTCGGCAGCCTCCGGAGCAAAAAAGACAAACGTCCAGCTTTTGCTGTCACAGCAAAGATGCCAGCGGGGAAAAGTAATGCTGGTTCTCACTGCCTCCTGGAACCTCTTCAAATGCCACATACAATTTGGCCCTCTCTGCTTTCCTGCGGACTCCATCCTCAAAAGCACCTGTTTTCGCTTTCGGCAAACTCCGGAGCAAATAAGACAAACGTCCAGCTTTTGCTGCCACAGCAAATGTGCCAGCGGGGAAAAGTAATGCTGGTTCTCACTGCCTCCTGGAACTCTTTCAAATGCCACAGACAATTTGGCCCTCTCTGCTTTCCTGCGGACTCCATCCTCAAAAGCACCTATTTTCGCTTTCGGCAGCCTCCGGAGCAAAAGAGACAAACGTCCAGCTTTTGCTGCCACAGCAAAGGTGCCAGCGGGGAAAAGTAATGCTGGTTCTCACTGCCTCCTGGAACCCTTTCAAATGCCACAGACAATTTGGCCCTCTCTGCTTTCCTGTGGACTCCATCCTCAAAAGCACCTGTTTTCGCTTTCGGCAGCCTCCGGAGCAAAAAAGACAAACGTCCAGCTTTTGCTGCCACAGCAAAGGTGCCAGCGGGGAAAAGTAATGCTGGTTCTCACTGCCTCCTGGAACCCTTTCAAATGCCACAGACAATTTGGCCCTCTCTGCTTTCCTGCGGACTCCATCCTCAAAAGCACCTGTTTTCGCTTTCGGCAGCCTCCGGAGCAAAAAAGACAAACGTCCAGCTTTTGCTGCCACAGCAAAGGTGCCAGCGGGGAAAAGTAATGCTGGTTCTCACTGCCTCCTGGAACCTCTTCAAATGCCACAGACAATTTGGCCCTCTCTGCTTTCCTGCGGACTCCATCCTCAAAAGCACCTGTTTTCGCTTTCGGCAACCTCCGGAGCAAAAAAGACAAACGTCCAGCTTTTGCTGCCACAGCAAAGGTGCCAGCGGGGAAAAGTAATGCTGGTTCTCACTGCCTCCTGGAACCCTTTCAAATGCCACAGACAATTTGGCCCTCTCTGCTTTCCTGCGGACTCCATCTTCAAAAGAACCTATTTTTGCTTTCGGCGCCCTCCGGAGCAAAAAAGACAAACGTCCAGCTTTTGCTGCCACAGCAAAGGTGCCAGCAGGGAAAAGTAATGCTGGTTCTCACTGCCTCCTGGAACTCCTTCAAATGCCACAGACAATTTGGCCCTCTCTGCTTTCCTGTGGACTCCATCCTCAAAAGCACCTGTTTTCGCTTTCGGCAGCCTCCGGAGCAAAAAAGACAAACGTCCAGCTTTTGCTGCCACAGCAAAGGTGCCAGCGGGGAAAAGTAATGCTGGTCCTCACTGCCTCCTGGAACCTCTTCAAATGCCCCAGACAATTTGGCCCTCTCTGCTTTCCTGCGGACTCCATCCTCAAAAGCACGTGTTTTCGCTTTCGGCAACCTCCGGAGCAAAAAAGACAAACGTCCAGCTTTTGCTGCCACAGCAAAGGTGCCAGCGGGGAAAAGTGATGCTGGTTCTCACTGCCTCCTGGAACTCTTTCAAATGCCACAGACAATTTGGCCCTCTCTGCTTTCCTGCGGACTCCATCCTCAAAAGCACCTATTTTCGCTTTCGGCAGCCTCCGGAGCAAAAAAGACAAACGTCCAGCTTTTGCTGCCACAGCAAAGGTGCCAGCGGGGAAAAGTAATGCTGGTTCTCACTGCCTCCTGGAACCCTTTCAAATGCCCCTGACAATTTGGCCCTCTCTGCTTTCCTGCGGACTCTATCCTCAAAAGCGCCTTTTTTCACTTTCGGCGCCGTCCGGTGGTAAAAAGACAAACGTCCAGCTTTTGCTGCCACAGCAAATGTGCCAGCGGGGAAAAGTAATGCTGGTTCTCACTGCCTCCTGGAACTCTTTCAAATGCCACAGACAATTTGGCCCTCTCTGCTTTCCTGCGGACTCCATCCTCAAAAGAACCTATTTTCCCTTTCGGCAGCCTCCGGAGCAAAAGAGACAAACGTCCAGCTTTTGCTGCCACAGCAAAGGTGCCAGCGGGGAAAAGTAATGCTGGTTCTCACTGCCTCCTGGAACCCTTTCAAATGCCACAGACAATTTGGCCCTCTCTGCTTTCCTGTGGACTCCATCCTCAAAAGCACCTGTTTTCGCTTTCGGCAGCCTCCGGAGCAAAAAAGACAAACGTCCAGCTTTTGCTGCCACAGCAAAGGTGCCAGCGGGGAAAAGTAATGCTGGTTCTCACTGCCTCCTGGAACCCTTTCAAATGCCACAGACAATTTGGCCCTCTCTGCTTTCCTGTGGACTCCATCCTCAAAAGCACCTGTTTTCGCTTTCGGCAGCCTCCGGAGCAAAAAAGACAAACGTCCAGCTTTTGCTGCCACAGCAAAGGTGCCAGCGGGGAAAAGTAATGCTGGTTCTCACTGCCTCCTGGAACCCTTTCAAATGCCACAGACAATTTGGCCCTCTCTGCTTTCCTGCGGACTCCATCCTCAAAAGCACCTGTTTTCGCTTTCGGCGCCCTCCGGAGCAAAAAAGACAAACGTCCAGCTTTTGCTGCCACAGCAAAGGTGCCAGCAGGGAAAAGTAATGCTGGTTCTCACTGCCTCCTGGAACTCCTTCAAATGCCACAGACAATTTGGCCCTCTCTGCTTTCCTGCGGACTCCATCCTCAAAAGCACCTGTTTTCGCTTTCGGCAACCTCCGGAGCAAAAAAGACAAACGTCCAGCTTTTGCTGCCACAGCAAAGGTGCCAGCGGGGAAAAGTAATGCTGGTTCTCACTGCCTCCTGGAACCCTTTCAAATGCCACAGACAATTTGGCCCTCTCTGCTTTCCTGTGGACTCCATCCTCAAAAGCACCTGTTTTCGCTTTCGGCAGCCTCCGGAGCAAAAAAGACAAACGTCCAGCTTTTGCTGCCACAGCAAATGTGCCAGCGGGGAAAAGTAATGCTGGTTCTCACTGCCTCCTGGAACTCTTTCAAATGCCACAGACAATTTGGCCCTCTCTGCTTTCCTGCGGACTCCATCCTCAAAAGCACCTATTTTCGCTTTCGGCAGCCTCCGGAGCAAAAGAGACAAACGTCCAGCTTTTGCTGCCACAGCAAATGTGCCAGCGGGGAAAAGTAATGCTGGTTCTCACTGCCTCCTGGAACCCTTTCAAATGCCACAGACAATTTGGCCCTCTCTGCTTTCCTGTGGACTCCATCCTCAAAAGCACCTGTTTTCGCTTTCGGCAGCCTCCGGAGCAAAAAAGACAAACGTCCAGCTTTTGCTGCCACAGCAAAGGTGCCAGCGGGGAAAAGTAATGCTGGTTCTCACTGCCTCCTGGAACCCTTTCAAATGCCACAGACAATTTGGCCCTCTCTGCTTTCCTGCGGACTCCATCCTCAAAAGCACCTATTTTCGCTTTTGGCAACCTCCGGAGCAAAAAAGACAAACGTCCAGCTTTTGCTGCCACAGCAAAGGTGCCAGCGGGGAAAAGTAATGCTGGTTCTCACTGCCTCCTGGAACCCTTTCAAATGCCACAGACAATTTGGCCCTCTCTGCTTTCCTGCGGACTCCATCCTCAAAAGCACCTGTTTTTGCTTTCGGCAGCCTCCGGAGCAAAAAAGACAAACGTCACGCTTTTGCTGCCACAGCAAAGGTGCCAGCGGGGAAAAGTAATGCTGGTTCTCACTGCCTCCTGGAACCCTTTCAAATGCCCCAGACAATTAAGCCCTCTCTGCTTTCCTGCGGACTCTATCCTCAAAAGCGCCTTTTTTCACTTTCGGCGCCCTCCGGTGGTAAAAAGACAAACGTCCAGCTTTTGCTGCCACAGCAAAGGTGCCAGCGAAGAAAAGTGATGCTGGTTCTCACTGCCTCCTGGAACTCTTTCAAATGCCACAGACAATTTGGCCCTCTCTGCTTTCCTGCGGACTCCATCCTCAAAAGCACCTATTTTCGCTTTCGGCAGCCTCCGGAGCAAAAAAGACAAACGTCCAGCTTTTGCTGCCACAGCAAAGGTGCCAGCGGGGAAAAGTAATGCTGGTTCTCACTGCCTCCTGGAACCTGTTCAAATGCCACAGACAATTTGGCCCTCTCTGCTTTCCTGTGGACTCCATCCTCAAAAGCACCTGTTTTCGCTTTCGGCAGCCTCCGGAGCAAAAAAGACAAACGTCCAGCTTTTGCTGCCACAGCAAAGGTGCCAGCGGGGAAAAGTAATGCTGGTTCTCACTGCCTCCTGGAACCCTTTCAAATGCCCCAGACAATTAAGCCCTCTCTGCTTTCCTGCGGACTCTATCCTCAAAAGCGCCTTTTTTCACTTTCGGCGCCCTCCGGTGGTAAAAAGACAAAAGTCCAGCTTTTGCTGCCACAGCAAATGTGCCAGCGGGGAAAAGTAATGCTGGTTCTCACTGCCTCCTGGAACTCTTTCAAATGCCACAGACAATTTGGCCCTCTCTGCTTTCCTGCGGACTCCATCCTCAAAAGCACCTATTTTCGCTTTCGGCAGCCTCCGGAGCAAAAGAGACAAACGTCCAGCTTTTGCTGCCACAGCAAATGTGCCAGCGGGGAAAAGTAATGCTGGTTCTCACTGCCTCCTGGAACCCTTTCAAATGCCACAGACAATTTGGCCCTCTCTGCTTTCCTGCGGACTCCATTTCAAAAGCACCTGTTTTCGCTTTTGGCAACCTCCGGAGCAAAAAAGACAAACGTCCAGCTTTTGCTGCCACAGCAAAGGTGCCAGCGGGGAAAAGTAATGCTGGTTCTCACTGCCTCCTGGAACCCTTTCAAATGCCCCAGACAATTTGGCCCTCTCTGCTTTCCTGTGGACTCCATCCTCAAAAGCACCTGTTTTCGCTTTCGGCAGCCTCCGGAGCAAAAAAGACAAACGTCCAGCTTATGCTGCCACAGCAAAGGTGCCAGCGGGGAAAAGTAATGCTGGTTCTCACTGCCTCCTGGAACCCTTTCAAATGCCCCAGACAATTAAGCCCTCTCTGCTTTCCTGCGGACTCTATCCTCAAAAGCGCCTTTTTTCACTTTCGGCGCCCTCCGGTGGTAAAAAGACAAACGTCCAGCTTTTGCTGCCACAGCAAAGGTGCCAGCGAAGAAAAGTGATGCTGGTTCTCACTGCCTCCTGGAACTCTTTCAAATGCCCCTGACAATTTGGCCCTCTCTGCTTTCCTGCGGACTCCATCCTCAAAAGCACCTGTTTTCGCTTTCGGCAGCCTCCGGAGCAAAAAAGACAAACGTCCAGCTTTTGCTGCCACAGCAAAGGTGCCAGCGGGGAAAAGTAATGCTGGTTCTCACTGCCTCCTGGAACCCTTTCAAAT
Organism: Vanellus vanellus; assembly: GCF_965231255.1. Classification (NCBI taxonomy): domain Eukaryota; kingdom Metazoa; phylum Chordata; class Aves; order Charadriiformes; family Charadriidae; genus Vanellus; species Vanellus vanellus. Next base: position 182,257 of record NW_028127473.1, read on the forward strand.
GCCACAGACAATTTGGCCCTCTCTGCTTTCCTGCGGACTCCATCCTCAAAAGCAGCTGTTTTCGCTTTCGGCAGCCTCCGGAGCAAAAAAGACAAACGTCCAGCTTTTGCTGCCACAGCAAAGGTGCCAGCGGGGAAAAGTAATGCTGGTTCTCACTGCCTCCTGGAACCTCTTCAAATGCCCCAGACAATTTGGCCCTCTCTGCTTTCCTGCGGACTCCATCCTCAAAAGCACCTGTTTTCGCTTTCGGCAACCTCCGGAGCAAAAAAGACAAACGTCCAGCTTTTGCTGCCACAGCAAATGTGCCAGCGGGGAAAAGTAATGCTGGTTCTCACTGCCTCCTGGAACTCTTTCAAATGCCACAGACAATTTGGCCCTCTCTGCTTTCCTGCGGACTCCATCCTCAAAAGAACCTGTTTTCGCTTTCGACGCCCTCCGGAGCAAAAAAGACAAACGTCCAGCTTTTGCTGCCACAGCAAAGGTGCCAGCAAGGAAATATGATGCTGGTCCTCACTGCCTCCTGGAACCCTTTCAAATGCCCCTGACAATTTGGCCCTCTCTGCTTTCCTGCGGACTCTATCCTCAAAAGCGCCTTTTTTCACTTTCGGCGCCGTCCGGTGGTAAAAAGACAAACGTCCAGCTTTTGCTGCCACAGCAAATGTGCCAGCGGGGAAAAGTAATGCTGGTTCTCACTGCCTCCTGGAACTCTTTCAAATGCCACAGACAATTTGGCCCTCTCTGCTTTCCTGCGGACTCCATCCTCAAAAGAACCTATTTTCCCTTTCGGCAGCCTCCGGAGCAAAAGAGACAAACGTCCAGCTTTTGCTGCCACAGCAAAGGTGCCAGCGGGGAAAAGTAATGCTGGTTCTCACTGCCTCCTGGAACCCTTTCAAATGCCACAGACAATTTGGCCCTCTCTGCTTTCCTGTGGACTCCATCCTCAAAAGCACCTGTTTTCGCTTTCGGCAGCCTCCGGAGCAAAAAAGACAAACGTCCAGCTTTTGCTGCCACAGCAAAGGTGCCAGCGGGGAAAAGTAATGCTGGTTCTCACTGCCTCCTGGAACCCTTTCAAATGCCACAGACAATTTGGCCCTCTCTGCTTTCCTGTGGACTCCATCCTCAAAAGCACCTGTTTTCGCTTTCGGCAGCCTCCGGAGCAAAAAAGACAAACGTCCAGCTTTTGCTGCCACAGCAAAGGTGCCAGCGGGGAAAAGTAATGCTGGTTCTCACTGCCTCCTGGAACCCTTTCAAATGCCACAGACAATTTGGCCCTCTCTGCTTTCCTGCGGACTCCATCCTCAAAAGCACCTGTTTTCGCTTTCGGCGCCCTCCGGAGCAAAAAAGACAAACGTCCAGCTTTTGCTGCCACAGCAAAGGTGCCAGCAGGGAAAAGTAATGCTGGTTCTCACTGCCTCCTGGAACTCCTTCAAATGCCACAGACAATTTGGCCCTCTCTGCTTTCCTGCGGACTCCATCCTCAAAAGCACCTGTTTTCGCTTTCGGCAACCTCCGGAGCAAAAAAGACAAACGTCCAGCTTTTGCTGCCACAGCAAAGGTGCCAGCGGGGAAAAGTAATGCTGGTTCTCACTGCCTCCTGGAACCCTTTCAAATGCCACAGACAATTTGGCCCTCTCTGCTTTCCTGTGGACTCCATCCTCAAAAGCACCTGTTTTCGCTTTCGGCAGCCTCCGGAGCAAAAAAGACAAACGTCCAGCTTTTGCTGCCACAGCAAATGTGCCAGCGGGGAAAAGTAATGCTGGTTCTCACTGCCTCCTGGAACTCTTTCAAATGCCACAGACAATTTGGCCCTCTCTGCTTTCCTGCGGACTCCATCCTCAAAAGCACCTATTTTCGCTTTCGGCAGCCTCCGGAGCAAAAGAGACAAACGTCCAGCTTTTGCTGCCACAGCAAATGTGCCAGCGGGGAAAAGTAATGCTGGTTCTCACTGCCTCCTGGAACCCTTTCAAATGCCACAGACAATTTGGCCCTCTCTGCTTTCCTGTGGACTCCATCCTCAAAAGCACCTGTTTTCGCTTTCGGCAGCCTCCGGAGCAAAAAAGACAAACGTCCAGCTTTTGCTGCCACAGCAAAGGTGCCAGCGGGGAAAAGTAATGCTGGTTCTCACTGCCTCCTGGAACCCTTTCAAATGCCACAGACAATTTGGCCCTCTCTGCTTTCCTGCGGACTCCATCCTCAAAAGCACCTATTTTCGCTTTTGGCAACCTCCGGAGCAAAAAAGACAAACGTCCAGCTTTTGCTGCCACAGCAAAGGTGCCAGCGGGGAAAAGTAATGCTGGTTCTCACTGCCTCCTGGAACCCTTTCAAATGCCACAGACAATTTGGCCCTCTCTGCTTTCCTGCGGACTCCATCCTCAAAAGCACCTGTTTTTGCTTTCGGCAGCCTCCGGAGCAAAAAAGACAAACGTCACGCTTTTGCTGCCACAGCAAAGGTGCCAGCGGGGAAAAGTAATGCTGGTTCTCACTGCCTCCTGGAACCCTTTCAAATGCCCCAGACAATTAAGCCCTCTCTGCTTTCCTGCGGACTCTATCCTCAAAAGCGCCTTTTTTCACTTTTGGCGCCCTCCGGTGGTAAAAAGACAAACGTCCAGCTTTTGCTGCCACAGCAAAGGTGCCAGCGAAGAAAAGTGATGCTGGTTCTCACTGCCTCCTGGAACTCTTTCAAATGCCACAGACAATTTGGCCCTCTCTGCTTTCCTGCGGACTCCATCCTCAAAAGCACCTATTTTCGCTTTCGGCAGCCTCCGGAGCAAAAAAGACAAACGTCCAGCTTTTGCTGCCACAGCAAAGGTGCCAGCGGGGAAAAGTAATGCTGGTTCTCACTGCCTCCTGGAACCTGTTCAAATGCCACAGACAATTTGGCCCTCTCTGCTTTCCTGTGGACTCCATCCTCAAAAGCACCTGTTTTCGCTTTCGGCAGCCTCCGGAGCAAAAAAGACAAACGTCCAGCTTTTGCTGCCACAGCAAAGGTGCCAGCGGGGAAAAGTAATGCTGGTTCTCACTGCCTCCTGGAACCCTTTCAAATGCCCCAGACAATTAAGCCCTCTCTGCTTTCCTGCGGACTCTATCCTCAAAAGCGCCTTTTTTCACTTTCGGCGCCCTCCGGTGGTAAAAAGACAAAAGTCCAGCTTTTGCTGCCACAGCAAATGTGCCAGCGGGGAAAAGTAATGCTGGTTCTCACTGCCTCCTGGAACTCTTTCAAATGCCACAGACAATTTGGCCCTCTCTGCTTTCCTGCGGACTCCATCCTCAAAAGCACCTATTTTCGCTTTCGGCAGCCTCCGGAGCAAAAGAGACAAACGTCCAGCTTTTGCTGCCACAGCAAATGTGCCAGCGGGGAAAAGTAATGCTGGTTCTCACTGCCTCCTGGAACCCTTTCAAATGCCACAGACAATTTGGCCCTCTCTGCTTTCCTGCGGACTCCATTTCAAAAGCACCTGTTTTCGCTTTCGGCAGCCTCCGGAGCAAAAAAGACAAACGTCCAGCTTTTGCTGCCACAGCAAAGGTGCCAGCGGGGAAAAGTAATGCTGGTTCTCACTGCCTCCTGGAACCCTTTCAAATGCCCCAGACAATTTGGCCCTCTCTGCTTTCCTGTGGACTCCATCCTCAAAAGCACCTGTTTTCGCTTTCGGCAGCCTCCGGAGCAAAAAAGACAAACGTCCAGCTTATGCTGCCACAGCAAAGGTGCCAGCGGGGAAAAGTAATGCTGGTTCTCACTGCCTCCTGGAACCCTTTCAAATGCCCCAGACAATTAAGCCCTCTCTGCTTTCCTGCGGACTCTATCCTCAAAAGCGCCTTTTTTCACTTTCGGCGCCCTCCGGTGGTAAAAAGACAAACGTCCAGCTTTTGCTGCCACAGCAAAGGTGCCAGCGAAGAAAAGTGATGCTGGTTCTCACTGCCTCCTGGAACTCTTTCAAATGCCCCTGACAATTTGGCCCTCTCTGCTTTCCTGCGGACTCCATCCTCAAAAGCACCTGTTTTCGCTTTCGGCAGCCTCCGGAGCAAAAAAGACAAACGTCCAGCTTTTGCTGCCACAGCAAAGGTGCCAGCGGGGAAAAGTAATGCTGGTTCTCACTGCCTCCTGGAACCCTTTCAAATGCCACAGACAATTTGGCCCTCTCTGCTTTCCTGCGGACTCCATCCTCAAAAGCAGCTGTTTTCGCTTTCGGCAGCCTCCGGAGCAAAAAAGACAAACGTCCAGCTTTTGCTGCCACAGCAAAGGTGCCAGCGGGGAAAAGTAATGCTGGTTCTCACTGCCTCCTGGAACCTCTTCAAATGCCCCAGACAATTTGGCCCTCTCTGCTTTCCTGCGGACTCCATCCTCAAAAGCACCTGTTTTCGCTTTCGGCAACCTCCGGAGCAAAAAAGACAAACGTCCAGCTTTTGCTGCCACAGCAAATGTGCCAGCGGGGAAAAGTAATGCTGGTTCTCACTGCCTCCTGGAACTCTTTCAAATGCCACAGACAATTTGGCCCTCTCTGCTTTCCTGCGGACTCCATCCTCAAAAGAACCTGTTTTCGCTTTCGACGCCCTCCGGAGCAAAAAAGACAAACGTCCAGCTTTTGCTGCCACAGCAAAGGTGCCAGCAAGGAAATATGATGCTGGTCCTCACTGCCTCCTGGAACCCTTTCAAATGCCCCAGACAATTAAGCCCTCTCTGCTTTCCTGCAGACTCTATCCTCAAAAGCGCCTTTTTTCACTTTCGGCGCCCTCCGGTGGTAAAAAGACAAACGTCCAGCTTTTGCTGCCACAGCAAAGGTGCCAGCGGGGAAAAGTGATGCTGGTTCTCACTGCCTCCTGGAACTCTTTCAAATGCCACAGACAATTTGGCCCTCTCTGCTTTCCTGCGGACTCCATCCTCAAAAGAACCTATTTTCGCTTTCGGCAGCCTCCGGAGCAAAAAAGACAGACGTCCAGCTTTTGCTGCCACAGCAAAGGTGCCAGCGGGGAAAAGTAATGCTGGTTCTCACTGCCTCGTGGAACCCTTTCAAATGCCCCTGACAATTTGGCCCTCTCTGCTTTCCTGCGGACTCCATCCTCAAAAGCACCTGTTTTCGCTTTCGGCAGCCTCCGGAGCAAAAAAGACAAACGTCCAGCTTTTGCTGCCACAGCAAAGGTGCCAGCGGGGAAAAGTAATGCTGGTTCTCACTGCCTCCTGGAACCCTTTCAAATGCCACAGACAATTTGGCCCTCTCTGCTTTCCTGCGGACTCTATCCTCAAAAGCGCCTTTTTTCACTTTCGGCGCCGTCCGGTGGTAAAAAGACAAACGTCCAGCTTTTGCTGCCACAGCAAAGGTGCCAGCGGGGAAAAGTAATGCTGGTTCTCACTGCCTCCTGGAACCTCTTCAAATGCCCCAGACAATTTGGCCCTCTCTGCTTTCCTGCGGACTCCATCCTCAAAAGCACCTGTTTTCGCTTTCGGCAACCTCCGGAGCAAAAAAGACAAACGTCCAGCTTTTGCTGCCACAGCAAAGGTGCCAGCGGGGAAAAGTAATGCTGGTTCTCACTGCCTCCTGGAACCCTTTCAAATGCCACAGACAATTTGGCCCTCTCTGCTTTCCTGCGGACTCCATCCTCAAAAGAACCTATTTTTGCTTTCGTCGCCCTCCGGAGCAAAAAAGACAAACGTCCAGCTTTTGCTGCCACAGCAAAGGTGCCAGCAGGGAAAAGTAATGCTGGTTCTCACTGCCTCCTGGAACTCCTTCAAATGCCACAGACAATTTGGCCCTCTCTGCTTTCCTGCGGACTCCATCCTCAAAAGCACCTGTTTTCGCTTTTGGCAACCTCCGGAGCAAAAAAGACAAACGTCCAGCTTTTGCTGCCACAGCAAAGGTGCCAGCGGGGAAAAGTAATGCTGGTTCTCACTGCCTCCTGGAACCCTTTCAAATGCCCCAGACAATTTGGCCCTCTCTGCTTTCCTGCGGACTCCATCCTCAAAAGCACCTGTTTTCGCTTTCGGCAGCCTCCGGAGCAAAAAAGACAAACGTCCAGCTTTTGCTGCCACAGCAAAGGTGCCAGCGGGGAAAAGTAATGCTGGTTCTCACTGCCTCCTGGAACCCTTTCAAATGCCCCAGACAATTAAGCCCTCTCTGCTTTCCTGCGGACTCTATCCTCAAAAGCGCCTTTTTTCACTTTCGGCGCCCTCCGGTGGTAAAAAGACAAACATCCAGCTTTTGCTGCCACAGCAAAGGTGCCAGCGAAGAAAAGTGATGCTGGTTCTCACTGCCTCCTGGAACTCTTTCAAATGCCACAGACAATTTGGCCCTCTCTGCTTTCCTGCGGACTCCATCCTCAAAAGCACCTATTTTCGCTTTCGGCAGCCTCCGGAGCAAAAAAGACAAACGTCCAGCTTTTGCTGCCACAGCAAAGGTGCCAGCGGGGAAAAGTAATGCTGGTTCTCACTGCCTCCTGGAACCCTTTCAAATGCCACAGACAATTTGGCCCTCTCTGCTTTCCTGCGGACTACATCCTCAAAAGAACCTATTTTTGCTTTCGGCGCCCTCCGGAGCAAAAAAGACAAACGTCCAGCTTTTGCTGCCACAGCAAAGGTGCCAGCAGGGAAAAGTAATGCTGGTTCTCACTGCCTCCTGGAACTCCTTCAAATGCCACAGACAATTTGGCCCTCTCTGCTTTCCTGCGGACTCCATCCTCAAAAGCACCTATTTTCGCTTTCGGCAACCTCCGGAGCAAAAAAGACAAACGTCCAGCTTTTGCTGCCACAGCAAAGGTGCCAGCGGGGAAAAGTAATGCTGGTTCTCACTGCCTCCTGGAACCCTTTCAAATGCCACAGACAATTTGGCCCTCTCTGCTTTCCTGTGGACTCCATCCTCAAAAGCACCTGTTTTCGCTTTCGGCAGCCTCCGGAGCAAAAAAGACAAACGTCCAGCTTTTGCTGCCACAGCAAATGTGCCAGCGGGGAAAAGTAATGCTGGTTCTCACTGCCTCCTGGAACCTCTTCAAATTCCCCAGACAATTTGGCCCTCTCTGCTTTCCTGCGGACTCCATCCTCAAAAGCACGTGTTTTCGCTTTCGGCAACCTCCGGAGCAAAAAAGACAAACGTCCAGCTTTTGCTGCCACAGCAAAGGTGCCAGCGGGGAAAAGTAATGCTGGTTCTCACTGCCTCCTGGAACCCTTTCAAATGCCCCAGACAATTTGGCCCTCTCTGCTTTCCTGCGGACTCCATCCTCAAAAGCACCTGTTTTCGCTTTCGGCAGCCTCCGGAGCAAAAAAGACAAACGTCCAGCTTTTGCTGCCACAGCAAAGGTGCCAGCGGGGAAAAGTAATGCTGGTTCTCACTGCCTCCTGGAACCCTTTCAAATGCCCCAGACAATTAAGCCCTCTCTGCTTTCCTGCGGACTCTATCCTCAAAAGCGCCTTTTTTCACTTTCGGCGCCCTCCGGTGGTAAAAAGACAAACATCCAGCTTTTGCTGCCACAGCAAAGGTGCCAGCGAAGAAAAGTGATGCTGGTTCTCACTGCCTCCTGGAACTCTTTCAAATGCCACAGACAATTTGGCCCTCTCTGCTTTCCTGCGGACTCCATCCTCAAAAGCACCTATTTTCGCTTTCGGCAGCCTCCGGAGCAAAAAAGACAAACGTCCAGCTTTTGCTGCCACAGCAAAGGTGCCAGCGGGGAAAAGTAATGCTGGTTCTCACTGCCTCCTGGAACCTGTTCAAATGCCCCAGACAATTTGGCCCTCTCTGCTTTCCTGCGGACTCCATCCTCAAAAGCAGCTGTTTTCGCTTTCGGCAGCCTCCGGAGCAAAAAAGACAAACGTCCAGCTTTTGCTGCCACAGCAAAGGTGCCAGCGGGGAAAAGTAATGCTGGTTCTCACTGCCTCCTGGAACCTCTTCAAATGCCCCAGACAATTTGGCCCTCTCTGCTTTCCTGCGGACTCCATCCTCAAAAGCACCTGTTTTCGCTTTCGGCAACCTCCGGAGCAAAAAAGACAAACGTCCAGCTTTTGCTGCCACAGCAAAGGTGCCAGCGGGGAAAAGTAATGCTGGTTCTCACTGCCTCCTGGAACCCTTTCAAATGCCACAGACAATTTGGCCCTCTCTGCTTTCCTGCGGACTCCATCCTCAAAAGCACCTGTTTTCGCTTTCGGCAACCTCCGGAGCAAAAAAGACAAACGTCCAGCTTTTGCTGCCACAGCAAAGGTGCCAGCAGGGAAAAGTAATGCTGGTTCTCACTGCCTCCTGGAACTCTTTCAATGCCACAGACAATTTGGCTCTCTCTGCTTTCCTGCAGACTCCATCCTCAAAAGCACCTATTTTCGCTTTCGGCAGCCTCCGGAGCAAAAAAGACAAACGTCCAGCTTTTGCTGCCACAGCAAAGGTGCCAGCGGGGAAAAGTAATGCTGGTTCTCACTGCCTCCTGGAACCCTTTCAAATGCCCCTGACAATTTGGCCCTCTCTGCTTTCCTGCGGACTCTATCCTCAAAAGCGCCTTTTTTCACTTTCGGCGCCCTCCGGTGGTAAAAAGACAAACGTCCAGCTTTTGCTGCCACAGCAAATGTGCCAGCGGGGAAAAGTAATGCTGGTTCTCACTGCATCCTGGAACTCTTTCAAATGCCACAGACAATTTGGCCCTCTCTGCTTTCCTGCGGACTCCATCCTCAAAAGCACCTATTTTCGCTTTCGGCAGCCTCCGGAGCAAAAGAGACAAACGTCCAGCTTTTGCTGCCACAGCAAATGTGCCAGCGGGGAAAAGTAATGCTGGTTCTCACTGCCTCCTGGAACCCTTTCAAATGCCACAGACAATTTGGCCCTCTCTGCTTTCCTGTGGACTCCATCCTCAAAAGCACCTGTTTTCGCTTTCGGCAGCCTCCGGAGCAAAAAAGACAAACGTCCAGCTTTTGCTGCCACAGCAAAGGTGCCAGCGGGGAAAAGTAATGCTGGTTCTCACTGCCTCCTGGAACCCTTTCAAATGCCACAGACAATTTGGCCCTCTCTGCTTTCCTGCGGACTCCATCCTCAAAAGCACCTGTTTTCGCTTTCGGCAGCCTCCGGAGCAAAAAAGACAAACGTCCAGCTTTTGCTGTCACAGCAAAGATGCCAGCGGGGAAAAGTAATGCTGGTTCTCACTGCCTCCTGGAACCTCTTCAAATGCCACATACAATTTGGCCCTCTCTGCTTTCCTGCGGACTCCATCCTCAAAAGCACCTGTTTTCGCTTTCGGCAAACTCCGGAGCAAATAAGACAAACGTCCAGCTTTTGCTGCCACAGCAAATGTGCCAGCGGGGAAAAGTAATGCTGGTTCTCACTGCCTCCTGGAACTCTTTCAAATGCCACAGACAATTTGGCCCTCTCTGCTTTCCTGCGGACTCCATCCTCAAAAGCACCTATTTTCGCTTTCGGCAGCCTCCGGAGCAAAAGAGACAAACGTCCAGCTTTTGCTGCCACAGCAAAGGTGCCAGCGGGGAAAAGTAATGCTGGTTCTCACTGCCTCCTGGAACCCTTTCAAATGCCACAGACAATTTGGCCCTCTCTGCTTTCCTGTGGACTCCATCCTCAAAAGCACCTGTTTTCGCTTTCGGCAGCCTCCGGAGCAAAAAAGACAAACGTCCAGCTTTTGCTGCCACAGCAAAGGTGCCAGCGGGGAAAAGTAATGCTGGTTCTCACTGCCTCCTGGAACCCTTTCAAATGCCACAGACAATTTGGCCCTCTCTGCTTTCCTGCGGACTCCATCCTCAAAAGCACCTGTTTTCGCTTTCGGCAGCCTCCGGAGCAAAAAAGACAAACGTCCAGCTTTTGCTGCCACAGCAAAGGTGCCAGCGGGGAAAAGTAATGCTGGTTCTCACTGCCTCCTGGAACCTCTTCAAATGCCCCAGACAATTTGGCCCTCTCTGCTTTCCTGCGGACTCCATCCTCAAAAGCACCTGTTTTCGCTTTCGGCAACCTCCGGAGCAAAAAAGACAAACGTCCAGCTTTTGCTGCCACAGCAAAGGTGCCAGCGGGGAAAAGTAATGCTGGTTCTCACTGCCTCCTGGAACCCTTTCAAATGCCACAGACAATTTGGCCCTCTCTGCTTTCCTGCGGACTCCATCCTCAAAAGAACCTATTTTTGCTTTCGGCGCCCTCCGGAGCAAAAAAGACAAACGTCCAGCTTTTGCTGCCACAGCAAAGGTGCCAGCAGGGAAAAGTAATGCTGGTTCTCACTGCCTCCTGGAACTCCTTCAAATGCCACAGACAATTTGGCCCTCTCTGCTTTCCTGTGGACTCCATCCTCAAAAGCACCTGTTTTCGCTTTCGGCAGCCTCCGGAGCAAAAAAGACAAACGTCCAGCTTTTGCTGCCACAGCAAAGGTGCCAGCGGGGAAAAGTAATGCTGGTCCTCACTGCCTCCTGGAACCTCTTCAAATGCCCCAGACAATTTGGCCCTCTCTGCTTTCCTGCGGACTCCATCCTCAAAAGCACGTGTTTTCGCTTTCGGCAACCTCCGGAGCAAAAAAGACAAACGTCCAGCTTTTGCTGCCACAGCAAAGGTGCCAGCGGGGAAAAGTGATGCTGGTTCTCACTGCCTCCTGGAACTCTTTCAAATGCCACAGACAATTTGGCCCTCTCTGCTTTCCTGCGGACTCCATCCTCAAAAGCACCTATTTTCGCTTTCGGCAGCCTCCGGAGCAAAAAAGACAAACGTCCAGCTTTTGCTGCCACAGCAAAGGTGCCAGCGGGGAAAAGTAATGCTGGTTCTCACTGCCTCCTGGAACCCTTTCAAATGCCCCTGACAATTTGGCCCTCTCTGCTTTCCTGCGGACTCTATCCTCAAAAGCGCCTTTTTTCACTTTCGGCGCCGTCCGGTGGTAAAAAGACAAACGTCCAGCTTTTGCTGCCACAGCAAATGTGCCAGCGGGGAAAAGTAATGCTGGTTCTCACTGCCTCCTGGAACTCTTTCAAATGCCACAGACAATTTGGCCCTCTCTGCTTTCCTGCGGACTCCATCCTCAAAAGAACCTATTTTCCCTTTCGGCAGCCTCCGGAGCAAAAGAGACAAACGTCCAGCTTTTGCTGCCACAGCAAAGGTGCCAGCGGGGAAAAGTAATGCTGGTTCTCACTGCCTCCTGGAACCCTTTCAAATGCCACAGACAATTTGGCCCTCTCTGCTTTCCTGTGGACTCCATCCTCAAAAGCACCTGTTTTCGCTTTCGGCAGCCTCCGGAGCAAAAAAGACAAACGTCCAGCTTTTGCTGCCACAGCAAAGGTGCCAGCGGGGAAAAGTAATGCTGGTTCTCACTGCCTCCTGGAACCCTTTCAAATGCCACAGACAATTTGGCCCTCTCTGCTTTCCTGTGGACTCCATCCTCAAAAGCACCTGTTTTCGCTTTCGGCAGCCTCCGGAGCAAAAAAGACAAACGTCCAGCTTTTGCTGCCACAGCAAAGGTGCCAGCGGGGAAAAGTAATGCTGGTTCTCACTGCCTCCTGGAACCCTTTCAAATGCCACAGACAATTTGGCCCTCTCTGCTTTCCTGCGGACTCCATCCTCAAAAGCACCTGTTTTCGCTTTCGGCAACCTCAGGAGCAAAAAAGACAAACGTCCAGCTTTTGCTGCCACAGCAAAGGTGCCAGCGGGGAAAAGTGATGCTGGTTCTCACTGCCTCCTGGAACTCTTTCAAATGCCACAGACAATTTGGCCCTCTCTGCTTTCCTGCGGACTCCATCCTCAAAAGCACCTATTTTCGCTTTCGGCAGCCTCCGGAGCAAAAAAGACAAACGTCCAGCTTTTGCTGCCACAGCAAAGGTGCCAGCGGGGAAAAGTAATGCTGGTTCTCACTGCCTCCTGGAACCCTTTCAAATGCCCCTGACAATTTGGCCCTCTCTGCTTTCCTGCGGACTCTATCCTCAAAAGCGCCTTTTTTCACTTTCGGCGCCCTCCGGTGGTAAAAAGACAAACGTCCAGCTTTTGCTGCCACAGCAAATGTGCCAGCGGGGAAAAGTAATGCTGGTTCTCACTGCCTCCTGGAACTCTTTCAAATGCCACAGACAATTTGGCCCTCTCTGCTTTCCTGCGGACTCCATCCTCAAAAGCACCTATTTTCGCTTTTGGCAGCCTCCGGAGCAAAAGAGACAAACGTCCAGCTTTTGCTGCCACAGCAAAGGTGCCAGCGGGGAAAAGTAATGCTGGTTCTCACTGCCTCCTGGAACCCTTTCAAATGCCACAGACAATTTGGCCCTCTCTGCTTTCCTGCGGACTCCATCCTCAAAAGCACCTGTTTTCGCTTTCGGCAGCCTCCGGAGCAAAAAAGACAAACGTCCAGCTTTTGCTGCCACAGCAAAGGTGCCAGCGGGGAAAAGTAATGCTGGTTCTCACTGCCTCCTGGAACTCTTACAAATGCCACAGACAATTTGGCCCTCTCTGCTTTCCTGCGGACTCCATCCTCAAAAGCACCTATTTTCGCTTTCGGCAGCCTCCGGAGCAAAAGAGACAAACGTCCAGCTTTTGCTGCCACAGCAAAGGTGCCAGCGGGGAAAAGTAATGCTGGTTCTCACTGCCTCCTGGAACCCTTTCAAATGCCACAGACAATTTGGCCCTCTCTGCTTTCCTGTGGACTCCATCCTCAAAAGCACCTGTTTTCGCTTTCGGCAGCCTCCGGAGCAAAAAAGACAAACGTCCAGCTTTTGCTGCCACAGCAAAGGTGCCAGCGGGGAAAAGTAATGCTGGTTCTCACTGCCTCCTGGAACCCTTTCAAATGCCACAGACAATTTGGCCCTCTCTGCTTTCCTGCGGACTCCATCCTCAAAAGCACCTGTTTTCGCTTTCGGCAGCCTCCGGAGCAAAAAAGACAAACGTCCAGCTTTTGCTGCCACAGCAAAGGTGCCAGCGGGGAAAAGTAATGCTGGTTCTCACTGCCTCCTGGAACCCTTTCAAATGCCCCAGACAATTTGGCCCTCTCTGCTTTCCTGCGGACTCCATCCTCAAAAGCACCTGTTTTCGCTTTCGGCAGCCTCCGGAGCAAAAAAGACAAACGTCACGCTTTTGCTGCCACAGCAAAGGTGCCAGCGGGGAAAAGTAATGCTGGTTCTCACTGCCTCCTGGAACCCTTTCAAATGCCACAGACAATTTGGCCCTCTCTGCTTTCCTGCGGACTCCATCCTCAAAAGCACCTGTTTTCGCTTTCGGCAGCCTCCGGAGCAAAAAAGACAAACGTCCAGCTTTTGCTGCCACAGCAAAGGTGCCAGCGGGGAAAGGTAATGCTGGTTCTCACTGCCTCCTGGAACCCTTTCAAATGCCACAGACAATTTGGCCCTCTCTGCTTTCCTGCGGACTCCATCCTCAAAAGAACCTATTTTCCCTTTCGGCGCCCTCCGGAGCAAAAAAGACAAACGTCCAGCTTTTGCTGCCACAGCAAATGTGCCAGCGGGGAAAAGTAATGCTGGTTCTCACTGCCTCCTGGAACCCTTTCAAATGCCACAGACAATTTGGCCCTCTCTGCTTTCCTGCGGACTCCATCCTCAAAAGCACCTGTTTTCGCTTTCGGCAGCCTCCGGAGCAAAAAAGACAAACGTCCAGCTTTTGCTGCCACAGCAAAGGTGCCAGCGGGGAAAAGTAATGCTGGTTCTCACTGCCTCCTGGAACCCTTTCAAATGCCCCAGACAATTTGGCCCTCTCTGCTTTCCTGCGGACTCCATCCTCAAAAGCAGCTGTTTTCGCTTTCGGCAGCCTCCGGAGCAAAAGAGACAAACGTCCAGCTTTTGCTGCCACAGCAAAGGTGCCAGCGGGGAAAAGTAATGCTGGTTCTCACTGCCTCCTGGAACCCTTTCAAATGCCACAGACAATTTGGCCCTCTCTGCTTTGCTGCGGACTCCATCCTCAAAAGCACCTGTTTTCGCTTTCGGCAGCCTCCGGAGCAAAAAAGACAAACGTCCAGCTTTTGCTGCCACAGCAAAGGTGCCAGCGGGGAAAAGTAATGCTGGTTCTCACTGCCTCCTGGAACCCTTTCAAATGCCACAGACAATTTGGCCCTCTCTGCTTTCCTGCGGACTCTATCCTCAAAAGCGCCTTTTTTCACTTTCGGCGCCCTCCGGTGGTAAAAAGACAAACGTCCAGCTTTTGCTGCCACAGCAAAGGTGCCAGCGAAGAAAAGTGATGCTGGTTCTCACTGCCTCCTGGAACTCTTTCAAATGCCACAGACAATTTGGCCCTCTCTGCTTTCCTGTGGACTCCATCCTCAAAAGCACCTGTTTTCGCTTTCGGCAGCCTCCGGAGCAAAAAAGACAAACGTCCAGCTTTTGCTGCCACAGCAAAGGTGCCAGCAGGGAAAAGTAATGCTGGTTCTCACTGCCTCCTGGAACTCCTTCAAATGCCCCAGACAATTTGGCCCTCTCTGCTTTCCTGCGGACTCCATCCTCAAAAGCACCTGTTTTCGCTTTCGGCAACCTCCGGAGCAAAAAAGACAAACGTCCAGCTTTTGCTGCCACAGCAAAGGTGCCAGCGGGGAAAAGTAATGCTGGTTCTCACTGCCTCCTGGAACCCTTTCAAATGCCACAGACAATTAAGCCCTCTCTGCTTTCCTGCGGACTCTATCCTCAAAAGCGCCTTTTTTCACTTTCGGCGCCCTCCGGTGGTAAAAAGACAAACGTCCAGCTTTTGCTGCCACAGCAAAGGTGCCAGCGGGGAAAAGTAATGCTGGTTCTCACTGCCTCCTGGAACCCTTTCAAATGCCACAGACAATTTGGCCCTCTCTGCTTTCCTGCGGACTCCATCCTCAAAAGCACCTATTTTCGCTTTCGGCAGCCTCCGGAGCAAAAGAGACAAACGTCCAGCTTTTGCTGCCACAGCAAAGGTGCCAGCGGGGAAAAGTAATGCTGGTTCTCACTGCCTCCTGGAACCTGTTCAAATGCCCCAGACAATTTGGCCCTCTCTGCTTTCCTGTGGACTCCATCCTCAAAAGCACCTGTTTTCGCTTTCGGCAGCCTCCGGAGCAAAAAAGACAAACGTCCAGCTTTTGCTGCCACAGCAAAGGTGCCAGCGGGGAAAAGTAATGCTGGTTCTCACTGCCTCCTGGAACCCTTTCAAATGCCCCTGACAATTTGGCCCTCTCTGCTTTCCTGCGGACTCTATCCTCAAAAGCGCCTTTTTTCACTTTCGGCGCCCTCCGGTGGTAAAAAGACAAACGTCCAGCTTTTGCTGCCACAGCAAATGTGCCAGCGGGGAAAAGTAATGCTGGTTCTCACTGCCTCCTGGAACTCTTTCAAATGCCACAGACAATTTGGCCCTCTCTGCTTTCCTGCGGACTCCAATCTCAAAAGCACCTATTTTCGCTTTCGGCAGCCTCCGGAGCAAAAGAGACAAACGTCCAGCTTTTGCTGCCACAGCAAAGGTGCCAGCGGGGAAAAGTGATGCTGGTTCTCACTGCCTCCTGGAACTCTTTCAAATGCCACAGACAATTTGGCCCTCTCTGCTTTCCTGCGGACTCCATCCTCAAAAGCACCTATTTTCGCTTTCGGCGCCCTCCGGAGCAAAAAAGACAAACGTCCAGCTTTTGCTGCCACAGCAAAGGTGCCAGCGGGGAAAAGTAATGCTGGTTCTCACTGCCTCCTGGAACCCTTTCAAATGCCCCTGACAATTTGGCCCTCTCTGCTTTCCTGCGGACTCTATCCTCAAAAGCGCATTTTTTCACTTTCGGCGCCCTCCGGTGGTAAAAAGACAAACGTCCAGCTTTTGCTGCCACAGCAAAGGTGCCAGCGGGGAAAAGTAATGCTGGTTCTCACTGCCTCCTGGAACTCTTTCAAATGCCACAGACAATTTGGCCCTCTCTGCTTTCCTGCGGACTCCATCCTCAAAAGCACCTATTTTCGCTTTCGGCAGCCTCCGGAGCAAAAGAGACAAACGTCCAGCTTTTGCTGCCACAGCAAAGGTGCCAGCGGGGAAAAGTAATGCTGGTTCTCACTGCCTCCTGGAACCCTTTCAAATGCCACAGACAATTTGGCCCTCTCTGCTTTCCTGTGGACTCCATCCTCAAAAGCACCTGTTTTCGCTTTCGGCATCCTCCGGAGCAAAAAAGACAAACGTCCAGCTTTTGCTGCCACAGCAAAGGTGCCAGCGGGGAAAAGTAATGCTGGTTCTCACTGCCTCCTGGAACCCTTTCAAATGCCACAGACAATTTGGCCCTCTCTGCTTTCCTGCGGACTCCATCCTCAAAAGCACCTGTTTTCGCTTTCGGCAGCCTCCGGAGCAAAAAAGACAAACGTCCAGCTTTTGCTGCCACAGCAAAGGTGCCAGCGGGGAAAAGTAATGCTGGTTCTCACTGCCTCCTGGAACCTCTTCAAATGCCCCAGACAATTTGGCCCTCTCTGCTTTCCTGCGGACTCCATCCTCAAAAGAACCTATTTTTGCTTTCGGCGCCCTCCGGTGGTAAAAAGACAAACGTCCAGCTTTTGCTGCCACAGCAAAGGTGCCAGCGGGGAAAAGTAATGCTGGTTCTCACTGCCTCCTGGAACCCTTTCAAATGCCACAGACAATTTGGCCCTCTCTGCTTTCCTGCGGACTCCATCCTCAAAAGAACCTATTTTTGCTTTCGGCGCCCTCCGGAGCAAAAAAGACAAACGTCCAGCTTTTGCTGCCACAGCAAAGGTGCCAGCAGGGAAAAGTAATGCTGGTTCTCACTGCCTCCTGGAACTCCTTCAAATGCCACAGACAATTTGGCCCTCTCTGCTTTCCTGCGGACTCCATCCTCAAAAGCACCTGTTTTCGCTTTCGGCAGCCTCCGGAGCAAAAAAGACAAACGTCCAGCTTTTGCTGCCACAGCAAAGGTGCCAGCGGGGAAAAGTAATGCTGGTTCTCACTGCCTCCTGGAACCCTTTCAAATGCCACAGACAATTAAGCCCTCTCTGCTTTCCTGCGGACTCTATCCTCAAAAGCGCCTTTTTTCACTTTCGGCGCCCTCCGGTGGTAAAAAGACAAACGTCCAGCTTTTGCTGCCACAGCAAAGGTGCCAGCGGGGAAAAGTAATGCTGGTTCTCACTGCCTCCTGGAACTCTTTCAAATGCCACAGACAATTTGGCCCTCTCTGCTTTCCTGCGGACTCCATCCTCAAAAGCACCTATTTTCGCTTTCGGCAGCCTCCGGAGCAAAAGAGACAAACGTCCAGCTTTTGCTGCCACAGCAAAGGTGCCAGCGGGGAAAAGTGATGCTGGTTCTCACTGCCTCCTGGAACTCTTTCAAATGCCACAGACAATTTGGCCCTCTCTGCTTTCCTGCGGACTCCATCCTCAAAAGCACCTATGTTCGCTTTCGGCAACCTCCGGAGCAAAAAAGACAAACGTCCAGCTTTTGCTGCCACAGCAAAGGTGCCAGCGGGGAAAAGTAATGCTGGTTCTCACTGCCTCCTGGAACCCTTTCAAATGCCCCTGACAATTTGGCCCTCTCTGCTTTCCTGCGGACTCTATCCTCAAAAGCGCCTTTTTTCACTTTCGGCGCCCTCCGGTGGTAAAAAGACAAACGTCCAGCTTTTGCTGCCACAGCAAATGTGCCAGCGGGGAAAAGTAATGCTGGTTCTCACTGCCTCCTGGAACTCTTTCAAATGCCACAGACAATTTGGCCCTCTCTGCTTTCCTGCGGACTCCATCCTCAAAAGCACCTATTTTCGCTTTCGGCAGCCTCCGGAGCAAAAGAGACAAACGTCCAGCTTTTGCTGCCACAGCAAAGGTGCCAGCGGGGAAAAGTAATGCTGGTTCTCACTGCCTCCTGGAACCCTTTCAAATGCCACAGACAATTTGGCCCTCTCTGCTTTCCTGTGGACTCCATCCTCAAAAGCACCTGTTTTCGCTTTCGGCAGCCTCCGGAGCAAAAAAGACAAACGTCCAGCTTTTGCTGCCACAGCAAAGCTGCCAGCGGGGAAAAGTAATGCTGGTTCTCACTGCCTCCTGGAACCCTTTCAAATGCCACAGACAATTTGGCCCTCTCTGCTTTCCTGCGGACTCCATCCTCAAAAGCACCTGTTTTCGCTTTCGGCAGCCTCCGGAGCAAAAAAGACAAACGTCCAGCTTTTGCTGCCACAGCAAAGGTGCCAGCGGGGAAAAGTAATGCTGGTTCTCACTGCCTCCTGGAACCTCTTCAAATGCCCCAGACAATTTGGCCCTCTCTGCTTTCCTGCGGACTCCATCCTCAAAAGCACCTGTTTTCGCTTTCGGCGCCCTCCGGAGCAAAAAAGACAAACGTCCAGCTTTTGCTGCCACAGCAAAGGTGCCAGCGGGGAAAAGTAATGCTGGTTCTCACTGCCTCCTGGAACCCTTTCAAATGCCACAGACAATTTGGCCCTCTCTGCTTTCCTGCGGACTCCATCCTCAAAAGAACCTATTTTTGCTTTCGGCGCCCTCCGGAGCAAAAAAGACAAACGTCCAGCTTTTGCTGCCACAGCAAAGGTGCCAGCAGGGAAAAGTAATGCTGGTTCTCACTGCCTCCTGGAACTCCTTCAAATGCCACAGACAATTTGGCCCTCTCTGCTTTCCTGCGGACTCCATCCTCAAAAGCACCTGTTTTCGCTTTCGGCAACCTCCGGAGCAAAAAAGACAAACGTCCAGCTTTTGCTGCCACAGCAAAGGTGCCAGCGGGGAAAAGTAATGCTGGTTCTCACTGCCTCCTGGAACCCTTTCAAATGCCACAGACAATTTGGCCCTCTCTGCTTTCCTGTGGACTCCATCCTCAAAAGCACCTGTTTTCGCTTTCGGCAGCCTCCGGAGCAAAAAAGACAAACGTCCAGCTTTTGCTGCCACAGCAAAGGTGCCAGCGGGGAAAAGTAATGCTGGTTCTCACTGCCTCCTGGAACCTCTTCAAATGCCCCAGACAATTTGGCCCTCTCTGCTTTCCTGCGGACTCCATCCTCAAAAGCACCTGTTTTCGCTTTCGGCAGCCTCCGGAGCAAAAAAGACAAACGTCCAGCTTTTGCTGCCACAGCAAAGGTGCCAGCGGGGAAAAGTAATGCTGGTTCTCACTGCCTCCTGGAACCCTTTCAAATGCCACAGACAATTTGGCCCTCTCTGCTTTCCTGCGGACTCCATCCTCAAAAGCACCTGTTTTCGCTTTCGGCAGCCTCCGGAGCAAAAAAGACAAACGTCACGCTTTTGCTGCCACAGCAAAGGTGCCAGCGGGGAAAAGTAATGCTGGTTCTCACTGCCTCCTGGAACCCTTTCAAATGCCACAGACAATTAAGCCCTCTCTGCTTTCCTGCGGACTCTATCCTCAAAAGCGCCTTTTTTCACTTTCGGCGCCCTCCGGTGGTAAAAAGACAAACGTCCAGCTTTTGCTGCCACAGCAAAGGTGCCAGCGGGGAAAAGTAATGCTGGTTCTCACTGCCTCCTGGAACCCTTTCAAATGCCACAGACAATTTGGCCCTCTCTGCTTTCCTGCGGACTCCATCCTCAAAAGAACCTATTTTTGCTTTCGGCGCCCTCCGGAGCAAAAAAGACAAACGTCCAGCTTTTGCTGCCACAGCAAAGGTGCCAGCAGGGAAAAGTAATGCTGGTTCTCACTGCCTCCTGGAACTCCTTCAAATGCCACAGACAATTTGGCCCTCTCTGCTTTCCTGCGGACTCCATCCTCAAAAGCACCTGTTTTCGCTTTCGGCAACCTCCGGAGCAAAAAAGACAAACGTCCAGCTTTTGCTGCCACAGCAAAGGTGCCAGCGGGGAAAAGTAATGCTGGTTCTCACTGCCTCCTGGAACCCTTTCAAATGCCACAGACAATTTGGCCCTCTCTGCTTTCCTGTGGACTCCATCCTCAAAAGCACCTGTTTTCGCTTTCGGCAGCCTCCGGAGCAAAAAAGACAAACGTCCAGCTTTTGCTGCCACAGCAAAGGTGCCAGCGGGGAAAAGTAATGCTGGTTCTCACTGCCTCCTGGAACCTCTTCAAATGCCCCAGACAATTTGGCCCTCTCTGCTTTCCTGCGGACTCCATCCTCAAAAGCACCTATTTTCGCTTTCGGCAGCCTCCGGAGCAAAAGAGACAAACGTCCAGCTTTTGCTGCCACAGCAAAGGTGCCAGCGGGGAAAAGTAATGCTGGTTCTCACTGCCTCCTGGAACCCTTTCAAATGCCACAGACAATTTGGCCCTCTCTGCTTTCCTGTGGACTCCATCCTCAAAAGCACCTGTTTTCGCTTTCGGCAGCCTCCGGAGCAAAAAAGACAAACGTCCAGCTTTTGCTGCCACAGCAAAGGTGCCAGCGGGGAAAAGTAATGCTGGTTCTCACTGCCTCCTGGAACCCTTTCAAATGCCACAGACAATTTGGCCCTCTCTGCTTTCCTGCGGACTCCATCCTCAAAAGCACCTGTTTTCGCTTT
This sequence comes from Vanellus vanellus, assembly GCF_965231255.1. NCBI lineage: Eukaryota > Metazoa > Chordata > Aves > Charadriiformes > Charadriidae > Vanellus > Vanellus vanellus. Next base: position 202,550 of record NW_028127473.1, read on the forward strand.
CGGCAGCCTCCGGAGCAAAAAAGACAAACGTCCAGCTTTTGCTGCCACAGCAAAGGTGCCAGCGGGGAAAAGTAATGCTGGTTCTCACTGCCTCCTGGAACCTCTTCAAATGCCCCAGACAATTTGGCCCTCTCTGCTTTCCTGCGGACTCCATCCTCAAAAGCACCTGTTTTCGCTTTCGGCGCCCTCCGGAGCAAAAAAGACAAACGTCCAGCTTTTGCTGCCACAGCAAAGGTGCCAGCGGGGAAAAGTAATGCTGGTTCTCACTGCCTCCTGGAACCCTTTCAAATGCCACAGACAATTTGGCCCTCTCTGCTTTCCTGCGGACTCCATCCTCAAAAGAACCTATTTTTGCTTTCGGCGCCCTCCGGAGCAAAAAAGACAAACGTCCAGCTTTTGCTGCCACAGCAAAGGTGCCAGCAGGGAAAAGTAATGCTGGTTCTCACTGCCTCCTGGAACTCCTTCAAATGCCACAGACAATTTGGCCCTCTCTGCTTTCCTGCGGACTCCATCCTCAAAAGCACCTGTTTTCGCTTTCGGCAACCTCCGGAGCAAAAAAGACAAACGTCCAGCTTTTGCTGCCACAGCAAAGGTGCCAGCGGGGAAAAGTAATGCTGGTTCTCACTGCCTCCTGGAACCCTTTCAAATGCCACAGACAATTTGGCCCTCTCTGCTTTCCTGTGGACTCCATCCTCAAAAGCACCTGTTTTCGCTTTCGGCAGCCTCCGGAGCAAAAAAGACAAACGTCCAGCTTTTGCTGCCACAGCAAAGGTGCCAGCGGGGAAAAGTAATGCTGGTTCTCACTGCCTCCTGGAACCTCTTCAAATGCCCCAGACAATTTGGCCCTCTCTGCTTTCCTGCGGACTCCATCCTCAAAAGCACCTGTTTTCGCTTTCGGCAGCCTCCGGAGCAAAAAAGACAAACGTCCAGCTTTTGCTGCCACAGCAAAGGTGCCAGCGGGGAAAAGTAATGCTGGTTCTCACTGCCTCCTGGAACCCTTTCAAATGCCACAGACAATTTGGCCCTCTCTGCTTTCCTGCGGACTCCATCCTCAAAAGCACCTGTTTTCGCTTTCGGCAGCCTCCGGAGCAAAAAAGACAAACGTCACGCTTTTGCTGCCACAGCAAAGGTGCCAGCGGGGAAAAGTAATGCTGGTTCTCACTGCCTCCTGGAACCCTTTCAAATGCCACAGACAATTAAGCCCTCTCTGCTTTCCTGCGGACTCTATCCTCAAAAGCGCCTTTTTTCACTTTCGGCGCCCTCCGGTGGTAAAAAGACAAACGTCCAGCTTTTTGCTGCCACAGCAAAGGTGCCAGCGGGGAAAAGTAATGCTGGTTCTCACTGCCTCCTGGAACCCTTTCAAATGCCACAGACAATTTGGCCCTCTCTGCTTTCCTGCGGACTCCATCCTCAAAAGAACCTATTTTTGCTTTCGGCGCCCTCCGGAGCAAAAAAGACAAACGTCCAGCTTTTGCTGCCACAGCAAAGGTGCCAGCAGGGAAAAGTAATGCTGGTTCTCACTGCCTCCTGGAACTCCTTCAAATGCCACAGACAATTTGGCCCTCTCTGCTTTCCTGCGGACTCCATCCTCAAAAGCACCTGTTTTCGCTTTCGGCAACCTCCGGAGCAAAAAAGACAAACGTCCAGCTTTTGCTGCCACAGCAAAGGTGCCAGCGGGGAAAAGTAATGCTGGTTCTCACTGCCTCCTGGAACCCTTTCAAATGCCACAGACAATTTGGCCCTCTCTGCTTTCCTGTGGACTCCATCCTCAAAAGCACCTGTTTTCGCTTTCGGCAGCCTCCGGAGCAAAAAAGACAAACGTCCAGCTTTTGCTGCCACAGCAAAGGTGCCAGCGGGGAAAAGTAATGCTGGTTCTCACTGCCTCCTGGAACCTCTTCAAATGCCCCAGACAATTTGGCCCTCTCTGCTTTCCTGCGGACTCCATCCTCAAAAGCACCTGTTTTCGCTTTCGGCAGCCTCCGGAGCAAAAAAGACAAACGTCCAGCTTTTGCTGCCACAGCAAAGGTGCCAGCGGGGAAAAGTAATGCTGGTTCTCACTGCCTCCTGGAACCCTTTCAAATGCCACAGACAATTTGGCCCTCTCTGCTTTCCTGCGGACTCCATCCTCAAAAGCACCTGTTTTCGCTTTCGGCAGCCTCCGGAGCAAAAAAGACAAACGTCCAGCTTTTGCTGCCACAGCAAAGGTGCCAGCGGGGAAAAGTAATGCTGGTTCTCACTGCCTCCTGGAACCCTTTCAAATGCCCCAGACAATTAAGCCCTCTCTGCTTTCCTGCGGACTCTATCCTCAAAAGCGCCTTTTTTCACTTTCGGCGCCCTCCGGTGGTAAAAAGACAAACGTCCAGCTTTTGCTGCCACAGCAAAGGTGCCAGCGGGGAAAAGTAATGCTGGTTCTCACTGCCTCCTGGAACCCTTTCAAATGCCACAGACAATTTGGCCCTCTCTGCTTTCCTGCGGACTCCATCCTCAAAAGAACCTATTTTTGCTTTCGGCGCCCTCCGGAGCAAAAAAGACAAACGTCCAGCTTTTGCTGCCACAGCAAAGGTGCCAGCAGGGAAAAGTAATGCTGGTTCTCACTGCCTCCTGGAACCCTTTCAAATGCCACAGACAATTTGGCCCTCTCTGCTTTCCTGTGGACTCCATCCTCAAAAGCACCTGTTTTCGCTTTCGGCAGCCTCCGGAGCAAAAAAGACAAACGTCCAGCTTTTGCTGCCACAGCAAAGGTGCCAGCGGGGAAAAGTAATGCTGGTTCTCACTGCCTCCTGGAACCTCTTCAAATGCCCCAGACAATTTGGCCCTCTCTGCTTTCCTGCGGACTCCATCCTCAAAAGCACCTATTTTCGCTTTTGGCAACCTCCGGAGCAAAAAAGACAAACGTCCAGCTTTTGCTGCCACAGCAAAGGTGCCAGCGGGGAAAAGTAATGCTGGTTCTCACTGCCTCCTGGAACCCTTTCAAATGCCACAGACAATTTGGCCCTCTCTGCTTTCCTGCGGACTCCATCCTCAAAAGCACCTGTTTTCGCTTTCGGCAGCCTCCGGAGCAAAAAAGACAAACGTCACGCTTTTGCTGCCACAGCAAAGGTGCCAGCGGGGAAAAGTAATGCTGGTTCTCACTGCCTCCTGGAACCCTTTCAAATGCCACAGACAATTAAGCCCTCTCTGCTTTCCTGCGGACTCTATCCTCAAAAGCGCCTTTTTTCACTTTCGGCGCCCTCCGGTGGTAAAAAAACAAACGTCCAGCTTTTGCTGCCACAGCAAAGGTGCCAGCGAAGAAAAGTGATGCTGGTTCTCACTGCCTCCTGGAACTCTTTCAAATGCCACAGACAATTTGGCCCTCTCTGCTTTCCTGCGGACTCCATCCTCAAAAGCACCTATTTTCGCTTTCGGCAGCCTCCGGAGCAAAAAAGACAAACGTCCAGCTTTTGCTGCCACAGCAAAGGTGCCAGCGGGGAAAAGTAATGCTGGTTCTCACTGCCTCCTGGAACCCTTTCAAATGCCCCAGACAATTTGGCCCTCTCTGCTTTCCTGTGGACTCCATCCTCAAAAGCACCTGTTTTCGCTTTCGGCAGCCTCCGGAGCAAAAAAGACAAACGTCCAGCTTTTGCTGCCACAGCAAAGGTGCCAGCGGGGAAAAGTAATACTGGTTCTCACTGCCTCCTGGAACCCTTTCAAATGCCACAGACAATTTGGCCCTCTCTGCTTTCCTGCGGACTCCATCCTCAAAAGCACCTGTTTTCGCTTTCGGCAGCCTCCGGAGCAAAAAAGACAAACGTCCAGCTTTTGCTGCCACAGCAAAGGTGCCAGCGGGGAAAAGTAATGCTGGTTCTCACTGCCTCCTGGAACCTCTTCAAATGCCACAGACAATTTGGCCCACTCTGCTTTGCTGCGGACTCCATCCTCAAAAGCACCTGTTTTCGCTTTCGGCAGCCTCCGGAGCAAAAAAGACAAACGTCCAGCTTTTGCTGCCACAGCAAAGGTGCCAGCGGGGAAAAGTAATGCTGGTTCTCACTGCCTCCTGGAACCCTTTCAAATGCCACAGACAATTTGGCCCTCTCTGCTTTCCTGCGGACTCCATCTTCAAAAGAACCTATTTTTGCTTTCGGCGCCCTCCGGAGCAAAAAAGACAAACGTCACGCTTTTGCTGCCACAGCAAAGGTACCAGCGGGGAAAAGTAATGCTGGTTCTCACTGCCTCCTGGAACCTCTTCAAATGCCCCAGACAATTTGGCCCTCTCTGCTTTCCTGTGGACTCCATCCTCAAAAGCACCTGTTTTCGCTTTCGGCAGCCTCCGGAGCAAAAAAGACAAACGTCCAGCTTTTGCTGCCACAGCAAAGGTGCCAGCGGGGAAAAGTAATGCTGGTTCTCACTGCCTCCTGGAACCCTTTCAAATGCCACAGACAATTTGGCCCTCTCTGCTTTCCTGCGGACTCCATCCTCAAAAGCACCTGTTTTCGCTTTCGGCAGCCTCCGGAGCAAAAAAGACAAACGTCACGCTTTTGCTGCCACAGCAAAGGTGCCAGCGGGGAAAAGTAATGCTGGTTCTCACTGCCTCCTGGAACCCTTTCAAATGCCACAGACAATTAAGCCCTCTCTGCTTTCCTGCGGACTCTATCCTCAAAAGCGCATTTTTTCACTTTCGGCGCCCTCCGGTGGTAAAAAGACAAACGTCCAGCTTTTGCTGCCACAGCAAAGGTGCCAGCGAAGAAAAGTGATGCTGGTTCTCACTGCCTCCTGGAACTCTTTCAAATGCCACAGACAATTTGGCCCTCTCTGCTTTCCTGCGGACTCCATCCTCAAAAGCACCTGTTTTCGCTTTCGGCAGCCTCCGGAGCAAAAAAGACAAACGTCCAGCTTTTGCTGCCACAGCAAAGGTGCCAGCGGGGAAAAGTAATGCTGGTTCTCACTGCCTCCTGGAACCTCTTCAAATGCCCCAGACAATTTGGCCCTCTCTGCTTTCCTGCGGACTCCATCCTCAAAAGCACCTGTTTTCGCTTTCGGCAGCCTCCGGAGCAAAAAAGACAAACGTCCAGCTTTTGCTGCCACAGCAAAGGTGCCAGCGGGGAAAAGTAATGCTGGTTCTCACTGCCTCCTGGAACCCTTTCAAATGCCACAGACAATTTGGCCCTCTCTGCTTTCCTGCGGACTCCATCCTCAAAAGCACCTGTTTTCGCTTTCGGCAGCCTCCGGAGCAAAAAAGACAAACGTCCAGCTTTTGCTGCCACAGCAAAGGTGCCAGCGGGGAAAAGTAATGCTGGTTCTCACTGCCTCCTGGAACCCTTTCAAATGCCCCAGACAATTAAGCCCTCTCTGCTTTCCTGCGGACTCTATCCTCAAAAGCGCCTTTTTTCACTTTCGGCGCCCTCCGGTGGTAAAAAGACAAACGTCCAGCTTTTGCTGCCACAGCAAAGGTGCCAGCGGGGAAAAGTAATGCTGGTTCTCACTGCCTCCTGGAACCCTTTCAAATGCCACAGACAATTTGGCCCTCTCTGCTTTCCTGCGGACTCCATCCTCAAAAGAACCTATTTTTGCTTTCGGCGCCCTCCGGAGCAAAAAAGACAAACGTCCAGCTTTTGCTGCCACAGCAAAGGTGCCAGCAGGGAAAAGTAATGCTGGTTCTCACTGCCTCCTGGAACCCTTTCAAATGCCACAGACAATTTGGCCCTCTCTGCTTTCCTGTGGACTCCATCCTCAAAAGCACCTGTTTTCGCTTTCGGCAGCCTCCGGAGCAAAAAAGACAAACGTCCAGCTTTTGCTGCCACAGCAAAGGTGCCAGCGGGGAAAAGTAATGCTGGTTCTCACTGCCTCCTGGAACCTCTTCAAATGCCCCAGACAATTTGGCCCTCTCTGCTTTCCTGCGGACTCCATCCTCAAAAGCACCTATTTTCGCTTTTGGCAACCTCCGGAGCAAAAAAGACAAACGTCCAGCTTTTGCTGCCACAGCAAAGGTGCCAGCGGGGAAAAGTAATGCTGGTTCTCACTGCCTCCTGGAACCCTTTCAAATGCCACAGACAATTTGGCCCTCTCTGCTTTCCTGCGGACTCCATCCTCAAAAGCACCTGTTTTCGCTTTCGGCAGCCTCCGGAGCAAAAAAGACAAACGTCACGCTTTTGCTGCCACAGCAAAGGTGCCAGCGGGGAAAAGTAATGCTGGTTCTCACTGCCTCCTGGAACCCTTTCAAATGCCACAGACAATTAAGCCCTCTCTGCTTTCCTGCGGACTCTATCCTCAAAAGCGCCTTTTTTCACTTTCGGCGCCCTCCGGTGGTAAAAAGACAAACGTCCAGCTTTTGCTGCCACAGCAAAGGTGCCAGCGAAGAAAAGTGATGCTGGTTCTCACTGCCTCCTGGAACTCTTTCAAATGCCACAGACAATTTGGCCCTCTCTGCTTTCCTGCGGACTCCATCCTCAAAAGCACCTATTTTCGCTTTCGGCAGCCTCCGGAGCAAAAAAGACAAACGTCCAGCTTTTGCTGCCACAGCAAAGGTGCCAGCGGGGAAAAGTAATGCTGGTTCTCACTGCCTCCTGGAACCCTTTCAAATGCCCCAGACAATTTGGCCCTCTCTGCTTTCCTGTGGACTCCATCCTCAAAAGCACCTGTTTTCGCTTTCGGCAGCCTCCGGAGCAAAAAAGACAAACGTCCAGCTTTTGCTGCCACAGCAAAGGTGCCAGCGGGGAAAAGTAATACTGGTTCTCACTGCCTCCTGGAACCCTTTCAAATGCCACAGACAATTTGGCCCTCTCTGCTTTCCTGCGGACTCCATCCTCAAAAGCACCTGTTTTCGCTTTCGGCAGCCTCCGGAGCAAAAAAGACAAACGTCCAGCTTTTGCTGCCACAGCAAAGGTGCCAGCGGGGAAAAGTAATGCTGGTTCTCACTGCCTCCTGGAACCTCTTCAAATGCCCCAGACAATTTGGCCCACTCTGCTTTGCTGCGGACTCCATCCTCAAAAGCACCTGTTTTCGCTTTCGGCAGCCTCCGGAGCAAAAAAGACAAACGTCCAGCTTTTGCTGCCACAGCAAAGGTGCCAGCGGGGAAAAGTAATGCTGGTTCTCACTGCCTCCTGGAACCCTTTCAAATGCCACAGACAATTTGGCCCTCTCTGCTTTCCTGCGGACTCCATCTTCAAAAGAACCTATTTTTGCTTTCGGCGCCCTCCGGAGCAAAAAAGACAAACGTCACGCTTTTGCTGCCACAGCAAAGGTACCAGCGGGGAAAAGTAATGCTGGTTCTCACTGCCTCCTGGAACCTCTTCAAATGCCCCAGACAATTTGGCCCTCTCTGCTTTCCTGTGGACTCCATCCTCAAAAGCACCTGTTTTCGCTTTCGGCAGCCTCCGGAGCAAAAAAGACAAACGTCCAGCTTTTGCTGCCACAGCAAAGGTGCCAGCGGGGAAAAGTAATGCTGGTTCTCACTGCCTCCTGGAACCCTTTCAAATGCCACAGACAATTTGGCCCTCTCTGCTTTCCTGCGGACTCCATCCTCAAAAGCACCTGTTTTCGCTTTCGGCAGCCTCCGGAGCAAAAAAGACAAACGTCCAGCTTTTGCTGCCACAGCAAAGGTGCCAGCGGGGAAAAGTAATGCTGGTTCTCACTGCCTCCTGGAACCTCTTCAAATGCCCCAGACAATTTGGCCCTCTCTGCTTTGCTGCGGACTCCATCCTCAAAAGCACCTGTTTTCGCTTTCGGCAGCCTCCGGAGCAAAAAAGACAAACGTCCAGCTTTTGCTGCCACAGCAAAGGTGCCAGCGGGGAAAAGTAATGCTGGTTCTCACTGCCTCCTGGAACCCTTTCAAATGCCACAGACAATTTGGCCCTCTCTGCTTTCCTGCGGACTCCATCTTCAAAAGAACCTATTTTTGCTTTCGGCGCCCTCCGGAGCAAAAAAGACAAACGTCACGCTTTTGCTGCCACAGCAAAGGTACCAGCGGGGAAAAGTAATGCTGGTTCTCACTGCCTCCTGGAACCTCTTCAAATGCCACAGACAATTTGGCCCTCTCTGCTTTCCTGCGGACTCCATCCTCAAAAGAACCTATTTTTGCTTTCGGCGCCCTCCGGAGCAAAAAAGACAAACGTCCAGCTTTTGCTGCCACAGCAAAGGTGCCAGCAGGGAAAAGTAATGCTGGTTCTCACTGCCTCCTGGAACTCCTTCAAATGCCACAGACAATTTGGCCCTCTCTGCTTTCCTGCGGACTCCATCCTCAAAAGCACCTGTTTTCGCTTTCGGCAACCTCCGGAGCAAAAAAGACAAACGTCCAGCTTTTGCTGCCACAGCAAAGGTGCCAGCGGGGAAAAGTAATGCTGGTTCTCACTGCCTCCTGGAACCCTTTCAAATGCCACAGACAATTTGGCCCTCTCTGCTTTCCTGTGGACTCCATCCTCAAAAGCACCTGTTTTCGCTTTCGGCAGCCTCCGGAGCAAAAAAGACAAACGTCCAGCTTTTGCTGCTACAGCAAAGGTGCCAGCGGGGAAAAGTAATGCTGGTTCTCACTGCCTCCTGGAACCTCTTCAAATGCCCCAGACAATTTGGCCCTCTCTGCTTTCCTGCGGACTCCATCCTCAAAAGCACCTATTTTCGCTTTTGGCAACCTCCGGAGCAAAAAAGACAAACGTCCAGCTTTTGCTGCCACAGCAAAGGTGCCAGCGGGGAAAAGTAATGCTGGTTCTCACTGCCTCCTGGAACCCTTTCAAATGCCACAGACAATTTGGCCCTCTCTGCTTTCCTGCGGACTCCATCCTCAAAAGCACCTGTTTTCGCTTTCGGCAGCCTCCGGAGCAAAAAAGACAAACGTCACGCTTTTGCTGCCACAGCAAAGGTGCCAGCGGGGAAAAGTAATGCTGGTTCTCACTGCCTCCTGGAACCCTTTCAAATGCCACAGACAATTTGGCCCTCTCTGCTTTCCTGCGGACTCTATCCTCAAAAGCGCCTTTTTTCACTTTCGGCGCCCTCCGGTGGTAAAAAGACAAACGTCCAGCTTTTGCTGCCACAGCAAAGGTGCCAGCGAAGAAAAGTAATGCTGGTTCTCACTGCCTCCTGGAACCCTTTCAAATGCCACAGACAATTTGGCCCTCTCTGCTTTCCTGCGGACTCCATCCTCAAAAGCACCTGTTTTCGCTTTCGGCAGCCTCCGGAGCAAAAAAGACAAACGTCCAGCTTTTGCTGCCACAGCAAAGGTGCCAGCGGGGAAAAGTAATGCTGGTTCTCACTGCCTCCTGGAACCTGTTCAAATGCCCCAGACAATTTGGCCCTCTCTGCTTTGCTGCGGACTCCATCCTCAAAAGCACCTGTTTTCGCTTTCGGCAGCCTCCGGAGCAAAAAAGACAAACGTCCAGCTTTTGCTGCCACAGCAAAGGTGCCAGCGGGGAAAAGTAATGCTGGTTCTCACTGCCTCCTGGAACCCTTTCAAATGCCACAGACAATTTGGCCCTCTCTGCTTTCCTGCGGACTCCATCTTCAAAAGAACCTATTTTTGCTTTCGGCGCCCTCCGGAGCAAAAAAGACAAACGTCACGCTTTTGCTGCCACAGCAAAGGTACCAGCGGGGAAAAGTAATGCTGGTTCTCACTGCCTCCTGGAACCTCTTCAAATGCCCCAGACAATTTGGCCCTCTCTGCTTTCCTGCGGACTCCATCCTCAAAAGCACCTGTTTTCACTTTCGGCAGCCTCCGGAGCAAAAAAGACAAACGTCCAGCTTTTGCTGCCACAGCAAAGGTGCCAGCGGGGAAAAGTAATGCTGGTTCTCACTGCCTCCTGGAACCTCTTCAAATGCCCCAGACAATTTGGCCCTCTCTGCTTTCCTGCGGACTCCATCCTCAAAAGCACCTGTTTTCGCTTTCGGCAGCCTCCGGAGCAAAAAAGACAAACGTCCAGCTTTTGCTGCCACAGCAAAGGTGCCAGCGGGGAAAAGTAATGCTGGTTCTCACTGCCTCCTGGAACCCTTTCAAATGCCACAGACAATTTGGCCCTCTCTGCTTTCCTGCGGACTCCATCCTCAAAAGCGCCTTTTTTCACTTTCGGCGCCCTCCGGTGGTAAAAAGACAAACGTCCAGCTTTTGCTGCCACAGCAAAGGTGCCAGCGAAGAAAAGTGATGCTGGTTCTCACTGCCTCCTGGAACTCTTTCAAATGCCACAGACAATTTGGCCCTCTCTGCTTTCCTGCGGACTCCATCCTCAAAAGCACCTATTTTCGCTTTCGGCAGCCTCCGGAGCAAAAAAGACAAACGTCCAGCTTTTGCTGCCACAGCAAAGGTGCCAGCGGGGAAAAGTAATGCTGGTTCTCACTGCCTCCTGGAACCTGTTCAAATGCCCCAGACAATTTGGCCCTCTCTGCTTTCCTGTGGACTCCATCCTCAAAAGCACCTGTTTTCGCTTTCGGCAGCCTCCGGAGCAAAAAAGACAAACGTCCAGCTTTTGCTGCCACAGCAAAGGTGCCAGCGGGGAAAAGTAATGCTGGTTCTCACTGCCTCCTGGAACCCTTTCAAATGCCCCAGACAATTAAGCCCTCTCTGCTTTCCTGCGGACTCTATCCTAAAAAGCACCTGTTTTCGCTTTCGGCAGCCTCCGGAGCAAAAAAGACAAACGTCCAGCTTTTGCTGCCACAGCAAAGGTGCCAGCGGGGAAAAGTAATGCTGGTTCTCACTGCCTCCTGGAACCCTTTCAAATGCCCCTGACAATTTGGCCCTCTCTGCTTTCCTGCGGACTCTATCCTCAAAAGCGCCTTTTTTCACTTTCGGCGCCCTCCGGTGGTAAAAAGACAAACGTCCAGCTTTTGCTGCCACAGCAAAGGTGCCAGCGGGGAAAAGTAATGCTGGTTCTCACTGCCTCCTGGAACTCTTTCAAATGCCACAGACAATTTGGCCCTCTCTGCTTTCCTGCGGACTCCATCCTCAAAAGCACCTATTTTCGCTTTCGGCAGCCTCCGGAGCAAAAGAGACAAACGTCCAGCTTTTGCTGCCACAGCAAAGGTGCCAGCGGGGAAAAGTGATGCTGGTTCTCACTGCCTCCTGGAACCCTTTCAAATGCCCCTGACAATTTGGCCCTCTCTGCTTTCCTGCGGACTCTATCCTCAAAAGCGCCTTTTTTCACTTTCGGCGCCCTCCGGTGGTAAAAAGACAAACGTCCAGCTTTTGCTGCCACAGCAAAGGTGCCAGCGGGGAAAAGTAATGCTGGTTCTCACTGCCTCCTGGAACCTCTTCAAATGCCCCAGACAATTTGGCCCTCTCTGCTTTCCTGCGGACTCCATCCTCAAAAGCACCTGTTTTCGCTTTCGGCAGCCTCCGGAGCAAAAAAGACAAACGTCCAGCTTTTGCTGCCACAGCAAAGGTGCCAGCGGGGAAAAGTAATGCTGGTTCTCACTGCCTCCTGGAACCCTTTCAAATGCCACAGACAATTTGGCCCTCTCTGCTTTCCTGCGGAATCCATCCTTAAAAGAACCTATTTTTGCTTTCGGCGCCCTCCGGAGCAAAAAAGACAAACGTCCAGCTTTTGCTGCCACAGCAAAGGTGCCAGCAGGGAAAAGTAATGCTGGTTCTCACTGCCTCCTGGAACTCCTTCAAATGCCACAGACAATTTGGCCCTCTCTGCTTTCCTGCGGACTCCATCCTCAAAAGCACCTGTTTTCGCTTTCGGCAACCTCCGGAGCAAAAAAGACAAACGTCCAGCTTTTGCTGCCACAGCAAAGGTGCCAGCGGGGAAAAGTAATGCTGGTTCTCACTGCCTCCTGGAACCCTTTCAAATGCCACAGACAATTTGGCCCTCTCTGCTTTCCTGTGGACTCCATCCTCAAAAGCACCTGTTTTCGCTTTCGGCAGCCTCCGGAGCAAAAAAGACAAACGTCCAGCTTTTGCTGCCACAGCAAAGGTGCCAGCGGGGAAAAGTAATGCTGGTTCTCACTGCCTCCTGGAACCTCTTCAAATGCCCCAGACAATTTGGCCCTCTCTGCTTTCCTGCGGACTCCATCCTCAAAAGCACCTGTTTTCGCTTTTGGCAACCTCCGGAGCAAAAAAGACAAACGTCCAGCTTTTGCTGCCACAGCAAAGGTGCCAGCGGGGAAAAGTAATGCTGGTTCTCACTGCCTCCTGGAACCCTTTCAAATGCCACAGACAATTTGGCCCTCTCTGCTTTCCTGCGGACTCCATCCTCAAAAGCACCTGTTTTCACTTTCGGCAGCCTCCGGAGCAAAAAAGACAAACGTCCAGCTTTTGCTGCCACAGCAAAGGTGCCAGCGGGGAAAAGTAATGCTGGTTCTCACTGCCTCCTGGAACCCTTTCAAATGCCCCAGACAATTTGGCCCTCTCTGCTTTCCTGCGGACTCTATCCTCAAAAGCGCCTTTTTTCACTTTCGGCGCCCTCCGGTGGTAAAAAGACAAACGTCCAGCTTTTGCTGCCACAGCAAAGGTGCCAGCGAAGAAAAGTGATGCTGGTTCTCACTGCCTCCTGGAACTCTTTCAAATGCCACAGACAATTTGGCCCTCTCTGCTTTCCTGCGGACTCCATCCTCAAAAGCACCTATTTTCGCTTTCGGCAGCCTCCGGAGCAAAAAAGACAAACGTCCAGCTTTTGCTGCCACAGCAAAGGTGCCAGCGGGGAAAAGTAATGCTGGTTCTCACTGCCTCCTGGAACCTGTTCAAATGCCCCAGACAATTTGGCCCTCTCTGCTTTCCTGTGGACTCCATCCTCAAAAGCACCTGTTTTCGCTTTCGGCAGCCTCCGGAGCAAAAAAGACAAACGTCCAGCTTTTGCTGCCACAGCAAAGGTGCCAGCGGGGAAAAGTAATGCTGGTTCTCACTGCCTCCTGGAACCCTTTCAAATGCCACAGACAATTAAGCCCTCTCTGCTTTCCTGCGGACTCTATCCTCAAAAGCGCCTTTTTTCACTTTCGGCGCCCTCCGGTGGTAAAAAGACAAACGTCCAGCTTTTGCTGCCACAGCAAAGGTGTCAGCGGGGAAAAGTAATGCTGGTTCTCACTGCCTCCTGGAACTCTTTCAAATGCCACAGACAATTTGGCCCTCTCTGCTTTCCTGCGGACTCCATCCTCAAAAGCACCTATTTTCGCTTTCGGCAGCCTCCGGAGCAAAAAAGACAAACGTCCAGCTTTTGCTGCCACAGCAAAGGTGCCAGCGGGGAAAAGTAATGCTGGTTCTCACTGCCTCCTGGAACCCTTTCAAATGCCACAGACAATTTGGCCCTCTCTGCTTTCCTGCGGACTCCATCCTCAAAAGCACCTATTTTCGCTTTCGGCAGCCTCCGGAGCAAAAGAGACAAACGTCCAGCTTTTGCTGCCACAGCAAAGGTGCCAGCGGGGAAAAGTGATGCTGGTTCTCACTGCCTCCTGGAACTCTTTCAAATGCCACAGACAATTTGGCCCTCTCTGCTTTCCTGCGGACTCCATCCTCAAAAGCACCTATTTTCGCTTTCGGCAACCTCCGGAGCAAAAAAGACAAACGTCCAGCTTTTGCTGCCACAGCAAAGGTGCCAGCGGGGAAAAGTAATGCTGGTTCTCACTGCCTCCTGGAACCCTTTCAAATGCCCCTGACAATTTGGCCCTCTCTGCTTTCCTGCGGACTCTATCCTCAAAAGCGCCTTTTTTCACTTTCGGCGCCCTCCGGTGGTAAAAAGACAAACGTCCAGCTTTTGCTGCCACAGCAAATGTGCCAGCGGGGAAAAGTAATGCTGGTTCTCACTGCCTCCTGGAACTCTTTCAAATGCCACAGACAATTTGGCCCTCTCTGCTTTCCTGCGGACTCCATCCTCAAAAGCACCTATTTTCGCTTTCGGCAGCCTCCGGAGCAAAAAAGACAAACGTCCAGCTTTTGCTGCCACAGCAAAGGTGCCAGCGGGGAAAAGTAATGCTGGTTCTCACTGCCTCCTGGAACCCTTTCAAATGCCCCAGACAATTTGGCCCTCTCTGCTTTCCTGCGGACTCTATCCTCAAAAGCGCCTTTTTTCACTTTCGGCGCCCTCCGGTGGTAAAAAGACAAACGTCCAGCTTTTGCTGCCACAGCAAAGGTGCCAGCGAAGAAAAGTGATGCTGGTTCTCACTGCCTCCTGGAACTCTTTCAAATGCCACAGACAATTTGGCCCTCTCTGCTTTCCTGCGGACTCCATCCTCAAAAGCACCTATTTTCGCTTTCGGCAGCCTCCGGAGCAAAAAAGACAAACGTCCAGCTTTTGCTGCCACAGCAAAGGTGCCAGCGGGGAAAAGTAATGCTGGTTCTCACTGCCTCCTGGAACCTGTTCAAATGCCCCAGACAATTTGGCCCTCTCTGCTTTCCTGTGGACTCCATCCTCAAAAGCACCTGTTTTCGCTTTCGGCAGCCTCCGGAGCAAAAAAGACAAACGTCCAGCTTTTGCTGCCACAGCAAAGGTGCCAGCGGGGAAAAGTAATGCTGGTTCTCACTGCCTCCTGGAACCCTTTCAAATGCCACAGACAATTAAGCCCTCTCTGCTTTCCTGCGGACTCTATCCTCAAAAGCGCCTTTTTTCACTTTCGGCGCCCTCCGGTGGTAAAAAGACAAACGTCCAGCTTTTGCTGCCACAGCAAAGGTGTCAGCGGGGAAAAGTAATGCTGGTTCTCACTGCCTCCTGGAACTCTTTCAAATGCCACAGACAATTTGGCCCTCTCTGCTTTCCTGCGGACTCCATCCTCAAAAGCACCTATTTTCGCTTTCGGCAGCCTCCGGAGCAAAAAAGACAAACGTCCAGCTTTTGCTGCCACAGCAAAGGTGCCAGCGGGGAAAAGTAATGCTGGTTCTCACTGCCTCCTGGAACCCTTTCAAATGCCACAGACAATTAAGCCCTCTCTGCTTTCCTGCGGACTCTATCCTCAAAAGCGCCTTTTTTCACTTTCGGCGCCCTCCGGTGGTAAAAAGACAAACGTCCAGCTTTTGCTGCCACAGCAAAGGTGTCAGCGGGGAAAAGTAATGCTGGTTCTCACTGCCTCCTGGAACTCTTTCAAATGCCACAGACAATTTGGCCCTCTCTGCTTTCCTGCGGACTCTATCCTCAAAAGCACCTATTTTCGCTTTCGGCAGCCTCCGGAGCAAAAGAGACAAACGTCCAGCTTTTGCTGCCACAGCAAAGGTGCCAGCGGGGAAAAGTAATGCTGGTTCTCACTGCCTCCTGGAACTCTTTCAAATGCCACAGACAATTTGGCCCTCTCTGCTTTCCTGCGGACTCCATCCTCAAAAGCACCTATTTTCGCTTTCGGCAACCTCCGGAGCAAAAAAGACAAACGTCCAGCTTTTGCTGCCACAGCAAAGGTGCCAGCGGGGAAAAGTAATGCTGGTTCTCACTGCCTCCTGGAACCCTTTCAAATGCCCCTGACAATTTGGCCCTCTCTGCTTTCCTGCGGACTCTATCCTCAAAAGCGCCTTTTTTCACTTTCGGCGCCCTCCGGTGGTAAAAAGACAAACGTCCAGCTTTTGCTGCCACAGCAAATGTGCCAGCGGGGAAAAGTAATGCTGGTTCTCACTGCCTCCTGGAACCCTTTCAAATGCCCCAGACAATTTGGCCCTCTCTGCTTTCCTGCGGACTCCATCCTCAAAAGCACCTGTTTTCGCTTTCGGCAGCCTCCGGAGCAAAAAAGACAAACGTCCAGCTTTTGCTGCCACAGCAAAGGTGCCAGCGGGGAAAAGTAATGCTGGTTCTCACTGCCTCCTGGAACCCTTTCAAATGCCACAGACAATTTGGCCCTCTCTGCTTTCCTGCGGACTCCATCCTCAAAAGAACCTATTTTTGCTTTCGGCAGCCTCCGGAGCAAAAAAGACAAACGTCCAGCTTTTGCTGCCACAGCAAAGGTGCCAGCAGGGAAAAGTAATGCTGGTTCTCACTGCCTCCTGGAACTCCTTCAAATGCCACAGACAATTTGGCCCTCTCTGCTTTCCTGCGGACTCCATCCTCAAAAGCACCTGTTTTCGCTTTCGGCAACCTCCGGAGCAAAAAAGACAAACGTCCAGCTTTTGCTGCCACAGCAAAGGTGCCAGCGGGGAAAAGTAATGCTGGTTCTCACTGCCTCCTGGAACCCTTTCAAATGCCACAGACAATTTGGCCCTCTCTGCTTTCCTGCGGACTCCATCCTCAAAAGCACCTGTTTTCGCTTTCGGCAGCCTCCGGAGCAAAAAAGACAAACGTCCAGCTTTTGCTGCCACAGCAAAGGTGCCAGCGGGGAAAAGTAATGCTGGTTCTCACTGCCTCCTGGAACCTCTTCAAATGCCCCAGACAATTTGGCCCTCTCTGCTTTCCTGCGGACTCCATCCTCAAAAGCACCTGTTTTCGCTTTTGGCAACCTCCGGAGCAAAAAAGACAAACGTCCAGCTTTTGCTGCCACAGCAAAGGTGCCAGCGGGGAAAAGTAATGCTGGTTCTCACTGCCTCCTGGAACCCTTTCAAATGCCACAGACAATTTGGCCCTCTCTGCTTTCCTGCGGACTCTATCCTCAAAAGCGCCTTTTTTCACTTTCGGCGCCCTCCGGTGGTAAAAAGACAAACGTCCAGCTTTTGCTGCCACAGCAAAGGTGTCAGCGGGGAAAAGTAATGCTGGTTCTCACTGCCTCCTGGAACCCTTTCAAATGCCACAGACAATTTGGCCCTCTCTGCTTTCCTGCGGACTCCATCCTCAAAAGAACCTATTTTTGCTTTCGGCGCCCTCCGGAGCAAAAAAGACAAACGTCCAGCTTTTGCTGCCACAGCAAAGGTACCAGCGGGGAAAAGTAATGCTGGTTCTCACTGCCTCCTGGAACTCCTTCAAATGCCACAGACAATTTGGCCCTCTCTGCTTTCCTGCGGACTCCATCCTCAAAAGCACCTGTTTTCGCTTTCGGCAACCTCCGGAGCAAAAAAGACAAACGTCCAGCTTTTGCTGCCACAGCAAAGGTGCCAGCGGGGAAAAGTAATGCTGGTTCTCACTGCCTCCTGGAACCCTTTCAAATGCCACAGACAATTTGGCCCTCTCTGCTTTCCTGCGGACTCCATCCTCAAAAGCACCTGTTTTCGCTTTCGGCAGCCTCCGGAGCAAAAAAGACAAACGTCCAGCTTTTGCTGCCACAGCAAAGGTGCCAGCGGGGAAAAGTAATGCTGGTTCTCACTGCCTCCTGGAACCTCTTCAAATGCCCCAGACAATTTGGCCCTCTCTGCTTTCCTGCGGACTCCATCCTCAAAAGCACCTATTTTCGCTTTTGGCAACCTCCGGAGCAAAAAAGACAAACGTCCAGCTTTTGCTGCCACAGCAAAGGTGCCAGCGGGGAAAAGTAATGCTGGTTCTCACTGCCTCCTGGAACCCTTTCAAATGCCCCAGACAATTTGGCCCTCTCTGCTTTC
The DNA here is from genome assembly GCF_965231255.1 of Vanellus vanellus. NCBI lineage: Eukaryota > Metazoa > Chordata > Aves > Charadriiformes > Charadriidae > Vanellus > Vanellus vanellus. Next base: position 219,876 of record NW_028127473.1, read on the forward strand.
CTGCGGACTCCATCCTCAAAAGCACCTGTTTTCGCTTTCGGCAGCCTCCGGAGCAAAAAAGACAAACGTCCAGCTTTTGCTGCCACAGCAAAGGTGCCAGCGGGGAAAAGTAATGCTGGTTCTCACTGCCTCCTGGAACCTGTTCAAATGCCCCAGACAATTTGGCCCTCTCTGCTTTCCTGTGGACTCCATCCTCAAAAGCACCTGTTTTCGCTTTCGGCAGCCTCCGGAGCAAAAAAGACAAACGTCCAGCTTTTGCTGCCACAGCAAAGGTGCCAGCGGGGAAAAGTAATGCTGGTTCTCACTGCCTCCTGGAACCCTTTCAAATGCCACAGACAATTAAGCCCTCTCTGCTTTCCTGCGGACTCTATCCTCAAAAGCGCCTTTTTTCACTTTCGGCGCCCTCCGGTGGTAAAAAGACAAACGTCCAGCTTTTGCTGCCACAGCAAAGGTGTCAGCGGGGAAAAGTAATGCTGGTTCTCACTGCCTCCTGGAACTCTTTCAAATGCCACAGACAATTTGGCCCTCTCTGCTTTCCTGCGGACTCCATCCTCAAAAGCACCTATTTTCGCTTTCGGCAGCCTCCGGAGCAAAAAAGACAAACGTCCAGCTTTTGCTGCCACAGCAAAGGTGCCAGCGGGGAAAAGTAATGCTGGTTCTCACTGCCTCCTGGAACCCTTTCAAATGCCACAGACAATTTGGCCCTCTCTGCTTTCCTGCGGACTCCATCCTCAAAAGCACCTATTTTCGCTTTCGGCAGCCTCCGGAGCAAAAGAGACAAACGTCCAGCTTTTGCTGCCACAGCAAAGGTGCCAGCGGGGAAAAGTGATGCTGGTTCTCACTGCCTCCTGGAACCCTTTCAAATGCCACAGACAATTTGGCCCTCTCTGCTTTCCTGCGGACTCCATCCTCAAAAGCACCTATTTTCGCTTTCGGCAACCTCCGGAGCAAAAAAGACAAACGTCCAGCTTTTGCTGCCACAGCAAAGGTGCCAGCGGGGAAAAGTAATGCTGGTTCTCACTGCCTCCTGGAACCCTTTCAAATGCCCCTGACAATTTGGCCCTCTCTGCTTTCCTGCGGACTCTATCCTCAAAAGCGCCTTTTTTCACTTTCGGCGCCCTCCGGTGGTAAAAAGACAAACGTCCAGCTTTTGCTGCCACAGCAAAGGTGCCAGCGGGGAAAAGTAATGCTGGTTCTCACTGCCTCCTGGAAACCCTTTCAAATGCCCCAGACAATTTGGCCCTCTCTGCTTTCCTGCGGACTCCATCCTCAAAAGCACCTGTTTTCGCTTTCGGCAGCCTCCGGAGCAAAAAAGACAAACGTCCAGCTTTTGCTGCCACAGCAAAGGTGCCAGCGGGGAAAAGTAATGCTGGTTCTCACTGCCTCCTGGAACCCTTTCAAATGCCACAGACAATTTGGCCCTCTCTGCTTTCCTGCGGACTCCATCCTCAAAAGAACCTATTTTTGCTTTCGGCAGCCTCCGGAGCAAAAAAGGACAAACGTCCAGCTTTTGCTGCCACAGCAAAGGTGCCAGCAGGGAAAAGTAATGCTGGTTCTCACTGCCTCCTGGAACTCCTTCAAATGCCACAGACAATTTGGCCCTCTCTGCTTTCCTGCGGACTCCATCCTCAAAAGCACCTGTTTTCGCTTTCGGCAACCTCCGGAGCAAAAAAGACAAACGTCCAGCTTTTGCTGCCACAGCAAAGGTGCCAGCGGGGAAAGTAATGCTGGTTCTCACTGCCTCCTGGAACCCTTTCAAATGCCACAGACAATTTGGCCCTCTCTGCTTTCCTGCGGACTCCATCCTCAAAAGCACCTGTTTTCGCTTTCGGCAGCCTCCGGAGCAAAAAAGACAAACGTCCAGCTTTTGCTGCCACAGCAAAGGTGCCAGCGGGGAAAAGTAATGCTGGTTCTCACTGCCTCCTGGAACCTCTTCAAATGCCCCAGACAATTTGGCCCTCTCTGCTTTCCTGCGGACTCCATCCTCAAAAGCACCTGTTTTCGCTTTTGGCAACCTCCGGAGCAAAAAAGACAAACGTCCAGCTTTTGCTGCCACAGCAAAGGTGCCAGCGGGGAAAAGTAATGCTGGTTCTCACTGCCTCCTGGAACCCTTTCAAATGCCACAGACAATTTGGCCCTCTCTGCTTTCCTGCGGACTCTATCCTCAAAAGCGCCTTTTTTCACTTTCGGCGCCCTCCGGTGGTAAAAAGACAAACGTCCAGCTTTTGC